>NC_057806.1:326769370-326934442 GCF_018294505.1 Triticum aestivum | reverse complement strand
GAGGGTTTGAAAACTCGGTTGGTTTTTTTTGGGGGGGGGGGGTATTTTGAGGTTTGACATTCTAAAGGGTTGGAGTCTCCAATGGCATCTTGATACGTCTCCAACGTATCTATAATCTTTTATTGATTCATGCTATTATATTACCATTCTTACATACTTTTAATACAATTTTATATCATTTTTGGGAACTAACCTATTAACCCAGTGCCTAGTGCCAGTTGCTGTTTTTTGCTTGTTTTTTGTTTTCTAGAAAATCTGTACCAAATGGAGTCCAAACGCTAAGAAACTTTTTGAGGATTTTTTTCTGGACATAAGAGACCCTGGAAGCTTCGGAAGGAGACCAGACGCGAAGCAGGGAGACGACATGGCAACAAGGCGTGCATGTTACCTTGTGGGCCCCACATGGCTCCGTCTGACCTAATTCCACTTTTATAAATTCTCAAATATTGGGAAAACCCCAGAGAACCAACCGAAACAATTTTTCACCGCCGCAAGCTTCTGTTCTTCCGTGATCCCATCTGGAGACCTTTTCTAGTACTTTGCCGAGGGGGAATCGATGATAGAGGTCTTCTACATCAACCTTGCTGCCTTTCAATGATGTGTGAGTATTTCACCACAGACCTACGGGTCCATATCTAGTAGCTAGATGGCTTCTTCTCTCTCTTTGATCTTCAATAAAATGTTCTCCATGATTTCCATGGAGTTCTATCCGATTTAATCTTCTTTTGTGGTGTGTTTATTGGGATCCGATGAATTGTGGGTTTATGATCAGATTATTCATTGAAAGTAATTGGGTCTTTTCTGAACTTTAATATGCATGATTGTTATAGCTTTGTGTTTTTCTCTGATCTATCCGTTTGGTTTGGCTAACTATATTGATTTATCTTCAGCGGGAGAGGTGCTTTGTAGTGGGTTCAATCTTGCGGTGTCCTCACCCAGTGGCAGTAGGGATAGTGAGGCATGATTTTGTATTGTTACCATTATGGGTAAAACGACAGGGTTTAATCATATTGCTTGGTTTTACTCTGTCTTCATCATGTCATCTTGCTTAAAGCGTTACTCTGCTTGTCATAAACTTAATACCATAGATGCATGCATGAGTTGGTCGATTTGTGGAGTAATAGTAGTAGATGCAAGAAGGAGTCGGTTTACTTGTCACAGACGTGATGCCTCCATGAATAACATCATAATGGTATGTGCTTATCTATCAATTTCCCAATAGTAATTTGTCTACCCATCATATGCTATGTTCGAGAGAGAAGCCTCTAGTGAAAACTATGGCCCCAGGGTCTACTTTAATCATACTATTAAACAACAAATTGCCTTGCTGCAATTTATTTTCATTTATTTTGCTTTTCAATTTATCTATCTACCACTACCGGATTTGATCCTTACAAGTAACTAGTTCAAGGGGATTGCCAACCCTCTTGTTCGCGTTGGATGCAAGTATTTTCTCTTGTGTGCGAGGTGTATTCACTAGGATTTGCGCGGTTCTCCTATTGTTTCGGTAACCTTGGTTCTCACTGAGGGAAATACTTATCAGCTACTATATTGCTTTACCCTTCCTCTTCGGGGGAAATCCCAACACGGCTCACAAGTAGAACATCTTAGGGGTGTTATTATTTTTCATAGATATGCTATTTGGAGGATGGTTGTATGGTATGTGGAAGTTTTGGAGAGTGGTCGTTTGAGGATGGCGGTGTCTGGAGTTAGTGTAGGTATTTTTGATCGGTGTGGAAAACCGCCATGTCTGTGAGGTGAGGATTTTGTGTGTTGTTTAGGGTAAATGCTATGCAATTCTCTAATTGAATTTTATAAGTTTGGTAAAAATGCCATATCTGCCTTTTTGTGTAGTTTAGTGCAGGGATTTGATGGTGGAAACTACCATGCGCGGATAGTGAATGATATGTGCTAGAAAACTGTCATGTGATTTTCATTGTTTCTAGTGAAAAATGTCATGACTGCCCTTTTATAGCTGGTCCTTTTTATGATGTTTTTGGGTGCATTTTTCCCGTGTTTCCATTTGTGTTAGGTTATGATATGTGGGTAGTGTGAAAATACCAAATGTTTTTTATAGGTGCTTTTCATAGGTTTTTGGTGAAAAATACCATGTCTGCCTTATAGTGTTATATGATGGTTTGTTTCATTCTTTTGTGTAGACCATTTTTTTGATATTTTTATGTGTGAAAAATGCCATGTTACTTTTAGGATTTTATTTCTTTTGCTAGTTGGCATTATCATACATGTGTGAATGGCATTTTTGTGGAAACAGATGTCATAAATTCTAGTAGTCAGGTGGCATTTTTTGAATTGAAATAGATGGCATTTTTGTGGATACATATGTCATCAATTCTAGTAGTAGAGTGAGATTTTTTTTTACTAAAACAGATGGCATTTTAGGGTAAACAGATGCCATCGACTCGAGTAGTCATGTGGCATTGTTGTGATGTGGATTTCAAGAGGATATTTTTGATGTAGTTTGTGATGTCTGTTTTTGCGCTGACCACGTCGACGCTAGCGAGCAACGGGGTTTTTCCCATTATAGTATGTTTTTTTACCTTTTATCTTTTAAGTTAAGTCTTTTCAAGGTTTTTGTCATTTATATCTCTATGCTTCAATTGCATAGTTATGTGTTTTTTGTTTTTTGCACGACTAGATAAATGGAGTGCAAAAAATGAATTGGTGCAAATTCACTGTCGAGTTTCTGCATAAAGCCTTCCCAAAAAAATACAACAAGGGTTGACATCTTCACCTAATGGCAAGCCTACTTTCATCTCACAGCTAGCCATATTTCGTGTTTTTGCTTTTTTATCTCTGTTGGTTGGCTTGCTCTTACAAAGCTTTTTTTAGCATTTTTGTGTTTCCAACTTATGTACGTTGACAGGCTTGACATTAGTTCTGTCATATTTACCGAGGTTGGTGGTTTCCCTGCCGTGCACCCTTTTGCTATAGTTGTGTGGTCTGATGAAGCCATCAAAGATGTTCTTGCGGCAGAAAGGAAGTCGGATGGTTCATTTGGTAAGTTAGAGCTTAGTTCCTTCTTTATTCTTTGATATTTGTTTATCTTTTTGGATGGCATTTTCATTGTTGTGTACATGGCATTGTTCATTCATGTAGGATGGCATTTTCTAATATGTTGGTGTCATTTTCATACTTGTTGGTTTTTGCGTTTTTATAATATGTTGTTGGGGAACGTAGTAATTTCAAACTTTTCCTACGCACACGCAAGATCATGGTGATGCATAGCAACGTGAGGGAAGAGTATCGTCCACGTACCCTCGTAGACCGTAAGCGGAAGCGTTATGAGAACGCGGTTGATGTAGTCGAACGTCTTCACGATCCGACCGATCCAAGTACCGAACGCACGACACCTCCGAGTTCAGCACATGTTTAGCTCGATGACATCCCACAAACTCTGATCCAGCAGAGCTTCACGGGAGAGTTCCGTCAGCACGACGGCGTGATGACGGTGATGATGTTGCTACCGACGTAGGGCTTCGCCTAAGCACCGCTACGATATGATCGAGGTGGATTATGATGGAGGGGGGCACCGTACACGGCTAAGGGATCAATGATCAACTTGTGTGTTCTAGGGTGCCCCTGCCCCCGTATATAAAGGAGCAAGGGGGGAGGCCGGCTGGCCCTCCTAGGGCGCGCCAGGAGGAGGAGTCCTCCTCCTAGTAGGAGTAGGACTCCCCTTTCCTACTCCTACTAGGAGGAGGAAAGGAAGGGGAATGGGAGAAGGAAGGAGAGGGAGAGGGAGGAAAGGAGGAAAGGGGGGCCGCCCCCCTAGTCCAATTCGGTTTGGGCTAGGGGGGCTGCGCTGAAGGAAATATGCCCTAAAGGCAATAATAAAGTTGTTATTTATATTTCCTTATATCATGATAAATGTTTATTATTCATGCTAGAATTGTATTAACCGGAAACTTAGTACATGTGTGAATACATAGACAAATAGAGTGTCCCTAGTATGCCTCTACTTGACTAGCTCATTAATCAAAGATGGTTAAGTTTCCTAGCCATGGACATGTGTTGTCATTTGATGAACGGGGTCACTAGTACCTCTTGAGCACTGCGTTGGTTTTCCCTTGAAGAGGAAAGGGTGATGCAGCAAAGTAGCATAAGTATTTCCCTCAGTTTTTGAGAACCAAGGTATCAATCCAGTAGGAGGCCACGCACGAGTCCCTCACACCTACACAAACAAATAAAATCCTCGCAACCAACGCAATAAAGGGGTTGTCAATCCCTTCACGGTCACTTACGAAAGTGAGATCTGATAGATATGATAAGATAATATTTTTGGTATTTTTATGATAAAGATGCAAAGTAAAGAAAGAAAAATAAACGGAAAAGGAAATAGCTTGTTGACGGAAGATTAATATGATGGAAAATAGACCCGGGGGCCATAGGTTTCACTAGTGGCTTCTCTCGAGAGCATAAGTATTACGGTGGGTAAACAAATTACTGTTGAGCAATTGACAGAATTGAGCATAGTTATGAGAATATCTAGGTATGATCATGTATATAGGCATCACGTCCGAGACAAGTAGACCGACTCCTGCCTGCATCTACTACTATTACTCCACACATCGGCCGCTATCCAGCATGCATCTAGAGTATTAAGTTCAAAAGAACAGAGTAACGCTTTAAGCAAGATGACATGATGTAGAGGGATAAACTCATGCAATATGATATAAACCCCATCTTGTTATCCTCGATGGCAACAATACAATACATGCTGCCCCTACTGTCACTGGGAAAGGACACCGCAAAATTGAACCCAAAGCTAAGCACTTCTCCCATTGCAAGAAATATCAATCTAGTAGGACAAACCAAACTGATAATTCGAAGAGACTTGCAAAGATAACCAATCATACATAAAAGAATTCAGAGAAGATTCATATATTGTTCATAGATAAACTTTGATCATAAACCCACAATTCATCGATCTCAACAAACACACCGCAAAAGAAGATTGCATCGAATAGATCTCCACAAGAGAGGGGGAGAACTTTGTATTGAGATCCAAAGAGAGAGAAGAAGCCATCTAGCTAATAACTATGGACCCGAAGGTCTAAAGTAAACTACTCACACTTCATCGGAGAGGCTATGGTGTTGATGTAGAAGCCCTCTGTGATCGATGCCCCCTCCGGCGGAGCTCCGGAAAAGGCCCCAAGATGGGATCTCATGGATACAGAAAGTTATGATGGTGGAATTAGGGTTTTAGCTCCGTATCTGGTAGTTTGGGGGTACGTAGGTATATATAGGAGGAAGAAGTACGCCAGTGGAGCTACGTGGGCCCCACGAGGGTGAAGGGCGTGCCTGGGGGGGTAGGCGCGCCCCTACCTCGTGCCCTTCTAGTTGCTTTCTTGATGTAGGGTCCAAGTCCTCTGGATCATGTTCGTTCCGAAAATCACGTTCCCGAAAGTTTCATTCCGTTTGGACTCTGTTTGATATTCTTTTTCTGCGAAACTCTGAAATAGGCAAAAAACAGCAATTCTGGGCTGGGCCTCCGGTTAATAGGTTAGTCCCAAAAATAATATAAAAGTGTATAATAAAGACCAAGAATGTCCAAAACATGATATAATATAGCATGGAACAATCAAAAATTATAGATACATTGGAGACGTATCAATCACATCATTAGAGAATGATGTGATGGACAAGACCCGTCCGTTAGCTTAGCATAATGACCGTTCAGTTTTATTGCTACTGCTTTCTTCATAACTTATACATGTTCCTCTGACTATGAGATTATGCAACTCCCGACTACAGGAGAAGCACCTTGTATGCTATCAAACGTCACAACCTAACTGGTGATTATAAAGATGCTCTACAAGTGTCTCTGATGCTGTTTGTTGAGTTGGCATAGATCAAGATTAGGATTTGCCACTCCGTGTATCGGAGAGGTATCTCTGGGCCCTCTCGATAATGCACATAACTCTAAGCCTTGTAAGCATTGTGACTAATGAGTTAGTCGCGGGATGATGCATTATGGAACGAGTAAAGAGACCTGCCGGTAACGAGATTGAACTAGGTATGAGGATACCGACGATCAAATCTCGAGCAAGTAACATACGGATGACAAAAGGAACAATGTATGTTGTTATGCGGTTTGACCGATAAAGATCTTCGTAGAATATGTAGGAACCAATATGAGCATCCAGGTTCCGCTATTGGTTATTGACTGGAGATGAGTCTCGGTCATGTCTACATAGTTCTCAAACCCGTAGGGTCCGCACGCTTAACGTTCTGTGACGATTTGTATTATGAGTTATGTGATTTGATGACCGAAGTTTGTTCGGAGTCCCGGATGAGATCGGGGACATGACGAGGAGTCTCAAAATGGTCGAGACATAAAGATCGATATATTGGAAAGCTATATTCGGACATCAGAAAGGTTCCGAGTGATTCAGGTATTTTTCGGAGTACCAAAGAGTTACGGGAATTCGTATTGGGCCTTAATGGGCCATACGGGAAAGGAGAGAAAGGCCTCAAGGGTGGCCGTGCCCCTTCCCCATGAACTGGTCCGAATTGGACTAGGGAAAGGGGGCACCCCCTTCCTTCCTTCTCCTTCTCCCTTCCTTTTTTCCTATTCCATGTGGGAGGTGGAATCCTACTGGGACTAGGGAGTCCTACTAGGACTCCACACTTTGGGCGTGCCTTATGAGGGCCTCCCTCCATCCTTTATATACGTGGCCAGGGGACACCCCATAGACACACAAGTTGATCATTGATCCCTTAGCCGTGTGCGGTGCCCTCCTCCACCATAATCCACCTTGGTCATATCGTAGCGGTGCTTAGGCGAAGCCCTATTCCAGTAGCATCATCATCACCGTCATCACGCCGTCATGCTGACGAAGCTCTCCCTCGACACTCTGCTGGATCGTGAGTTCGTGGGACGTCATCGAGCTGAACGTGTGCAGATCACGGAGGTGTCGTACCTTCGGTGCTAGGATCGGTCGGATCGTGAAGACGTACGACTATATCAACCGCGTTGTCATAACACCTCCGCTTACGGTCTATGAGGGTACGTAGACAACACTCTCCCCTCTCGTTGCTATGCATCACCATGATCTTGCGTGTGCGTAGGAATTTTTTAAATTACTACATTCCCCAACAGCGGCATCCGAGCCAGATTTATGCGTAGATGTTATATGCATGAGTAGAACACAAAGGAGTTGTGGGCGTGGGTATATACATATTGCTTGTCGTCACTAGTTGATTCTTGATTCGGCGGTGTTGTTGGATGAAGCGGCTCAGACCGACATTACGTGTACGCTTACGCGAGACTGGTTCTACCGACGTGCTTCACACACAGGTGGCTAGTGGGTGTCTGTTTCTCCAACTTTAGTTGAATCGGATTCAAAGAACATGGTTCTTTCTGAAGATCAAAAAGCAATCACTATACCGCATTGTGTTTTTTAATGCATAGGTAAGAACGATTCTTGCTCAACCCGTAGCAGCCACGTAAAACTTGGAACAATAAAGTAGAGGACGTCTAACTTGTTTTTGCAGGGCTTGTTGGGATGTGATATGGTCAAGATGTGATGAGATATAAGTTGTTGTATGAGATGATCATGTTTTTGTTGACGTTATCTGTTGGGTTTCGTAGTAATTTCAAAAAATTTCCTACGCACACGCAAGATCATGGTGATGCACAGCAACGAGAGGGGAGAGTGTTGTCTACGTACCCACGCAGACCGACTGCGGAAGCGTTGACACAACGTAGAGGAAGTAGTCGTACGTCTTCACGATCCGATCGATCCAAGCACCGTTACTCCGGCACCTCCGAGTTCTTAGCACACGTACAGCTCGATGACGATCCCCGGTCTCCGATCCAGCAAAGCGTCGGGGAGGAGTTCCGTCAGCACGATGGTGTGGTGACGATCTTGATGTTCTACCGACGCAGGGCTTCGCCTAAGCACTACAACGATATGACCGAGGTGGAATATGGTGGCAGGGGGCACCGCACACGGCTAAGGAACGATCACGTGGATAACTTGTGTGTCTTCTAGGGTGCCCCTACCTCCGTATATAAAGGAGCCAAGGGGGAGGGGGCCGCCGGCCAGGAGGAGGGCGCAGGAGGAGTCCTACTCCTACCGGGAGTAGGACTCCCCCCCAATCCTAGTTGGACGAGGATTCCCCGAAGGGGAAAGAGAGAGAGGGGGGCCGGCCACCTCTCCTAGTCCTAATAGGACTAGGGGAGGGGGGAGGCGTGCAGCCACCTTGGGCTGCCCCTTTCTCCTTTCCACTAAAGCCCATTAAGGCCCATATGGCTCCCGGGGGGTTCCGGTAACCTCCCGGTACTCCGATAAAATCCCGATTTCACCCGGAACACTTCCGATATCCAGATATAGGCTTCCAATATATCAATCTTTATGTCTCGACCATTTCGAGACTCCTCGTCATGTCCGTAATCATATCCGGGACTCCGAACTAACTTCGGTACATCAAAATGCATAAACTCATAATAACTGTCATCGTAACGTTAAGCGTGCGGACCCTATGGTTCGAGAACAATGTAGACATGACTGAGACACATCTCCGGTCAATAACCAATAGCGGGACCTGGATGCCCATATTGGCTCCTACATATTCTACGAAGATCTTTATCGGTCAGACCGCATAACAACATACGTTGTTCCCTTTGTCATCGGTATGTTACTTGCCCGAGATTCGATCGTCGGTATCCAATACCTAGTTCAATCTCGTTACCGGCAAGTCTCTTTACTCGTTCTGTAATATATCATCCCGCAACTAACTCATTAGTTGCAATGCTTGCAAGGCTTATGTGATGTGCATTACCGAGAGGGCCCAGAGATACCTCTCCGACAATCGGAGTGACAAATCCTAATCTCGAAATACGCCAACCCAACATCTACCCTTGGAGACACCTGTAGAGCTCCTTTATAATCACCCAGTTACGTTGTGACGTTTGGTAGCACACAAAGTGTTCCTCCGGTAAACGGGAGTTGCATAATCTCATAGTCATAGGAACATGTATAAGTCATGAAGAAAGCAATAGCAACATACTAAACGATCGGGTGCTAAGCTAATGGGTCATGTCAATCAGATCATTCAACTAATGATGTGACCTCGTTAATCAAATAAAAACTCTTTGTCCATGGTTAGGAAACATAACCATCTTTGATTAATGAGCTAGTCAAGTAGAGGCATACTAGTGACACTCTGTTTGTCTATGTATTCACACATGTATTATGTTTCTGGTTAATACAATTCTATCATGAATAATAAACATTTATCATGAAATAAGGAAATAAACAATAACTTTATTATTGCCTCTAGGGCATATTTCCTTCAGTCTCCCACTTGCACTAGAGTCAATAATCTAGTTCACATCGCTATGTGATTAACACCAATAGTTCACATCTTTATGTGATTGGTTCACATCTCCATGTGACTAACACCCAAAGGGTTTACTAGATTCAATAATCTAGTTCACATCGCTATGTGATTAACACCCAAAGAGTGATCATGTTTTGCTTGTGAGAGAAATTTAGTCAACGGGCCTGCCATATTCAGATCCGTATGTATTTTGCAAAATTCTATGTCTACAATGCTCTGCACGGAGCTACTCTAGCTAATTGCTCCCACTTTCAATATGTATCTTGACCGAGACTTAGAGTCATCTAGATTAGTGTCAAAACTTGCATCAGCGTAACCCTTTATGACGAACCTTTTTTCACTTCCATAATCGAGAAACATATCCTTATTCCACTAAGGATAATTTTGACCGCTGTCCAGTGATCTACTCCTAGATCACTATCGTACTCCCTTGCCAAACTCAGTGGTAGGGCATACAATAGATCTGGTATACAGCATGGCATACTTTATAGAACCTATGGCTGAGGCATAGGGAATGACTTTCATTCTATTTCTATCTTCTGCCGTGGTCGGGCTTTGAGTCTTACTCAATTTCACACCTTGCAACACAGGCAAGAACTCTTTCTTTGACTGTTCCATTTTGAACTACTTCAAAATCTTGTCAAGGTATGTACTCATTGAAAAACTTATCAAGCGTCTTGATCTATCTCTATAGATCTTGATGCTCAATATGTAAGCAGCTTCACCAAGGTCTTTCTTTGAAAAACTTCTTTAAAAACACTCCTTTATGCTTTGCAGAATAATTCTACATTATTTCCGATCAACAATATGTCATACACATATACTTACAGAAAAGCTGTAGTGCTCCCACTCACTTTCTTGTAAATACAGGCTTCACCGCAGGTCTGTATAAAACTATATGCTTTGATCAACTTATCAAAGTGTATATTCCAACTCCGAGATGCTTGCACTAGTCCATAGATGGATCGTTGGAGTTTGCACATTTTGTTAGCACCTTTAAGATTGACAAAACCTTCTGGTTGTATCATATACAATTCTTATTTAATAAATCCATTAAGGAATGCAGTTTTGTTTATCCATTTACCGGATTTCATAAAATGCGGCAATTGCTAACATGATTCGGACAGACTTAAGCATAGATACGAGTGAGAAACTCTCATCGTAGTCAACACCTTGAACTTGTCGAAAACCTTTTTTGCGACAATTCTAGCTTTGTAGATAGTAACACTACTATCAGCGTCCGTCTTCCTCTTGAAGATCCATTTATTTTCTATGGCTCGCCGATCATCGGGCAAGTCAACCAAAGTCCATACTTTGTTCTCATACATGGATCCCATCTCAGATTTCATGGCCTCAAGCCATTTTGCGGAATCTGGGCTCATCATCGCTTCCTCATAGTTCGTAGGTTTGTCATGGTCTAGTAACATAACTTCCAGAACAAGATTACCGTACCACTCTGGTATGGATCTCACTCTGGTTTACCTACGAGATTCGGTAGTAACTTGATCTGAAGTTACATGATCATCATCATTAGCTTCCTCACTAATTGGTGTAGGTGTCGCAGAAACAGTTTTCTGTGATGTACTACTTTCCAATAAGGGAGCAGGTACAATTACCTCATCAAGTTCTACTTTCCTCCCACTCACATCTTTCGAGAGAAACTCCTTCTCTAGATAAACTCCGAATTTAGCAACAAAAATCTTGCCTTCGGATTTGTGATAGAAGGTGTACCCAACAGTTTCCTTTGGATATCCTATGAAGATTTACTTCTCCGATTAGGGTTCGAGCTTATCATGTTGAAACTTTTTCACATAAGCATTGCAGTCCCAAACTTTAAGAAATGACAGCTTAGGTTTCTTGCCAAACCATAGTTCACACGGTGTCGTCTCAACGGATTTAGATGGTGCCCTATTTAACGTGAATGCAGCTGTCTCTAATGCATAACCCCAAAACGATAGTGGTAGATCGGTAAGAGACATCATAGATTGCACTATATCCAATAAAGTACGGTTATGACGTTCGGACACACCATTATGCTGTGGTGTTCCATGTGGCATGAGTTTGTGAAACTATTCCACATTGTTTTAATTGAAGACCAAACTCGTAACTCAAATATTTGTCTCCGCGATCAGATTGTAGAAACTTTATTTTCTTGTCACGATGATTTTCCACTTCACTCTAAAATTCTTTGAACTTTTCAAATGTTTCAGACTTATGTTTCATCAAGTAGATATACTCATATCTGCTCAAATCATCTATGAAGAACAGAAAATAATGATACCTGTCGCGAGCCTCAATATTCATCGGACCACATACATCAGTATGTATGATTTCCAACAAATCTGTTGCTCGCTCCATTGTTCCGAAGAACGGAGTCTTAGTCATCTTGCCCATGAGGCATGGTTCGCAAGCATCAACTGATTCATAATCAAGTGATTCCAAAAGCCCATCAGCATGGAGTTTCTTCATGCGCTTTACACCAATATGACCTAAACGGCAGTGCCACAAATAAGTTGCACTATCATTATTAACTTTGTATCTTTTGGTTTCAATATTATGAATATGTGTATCACTACGATCGAGATCCAATGAACCATTTTCATTGGGTGTGTAACCATATAAGGTTTTATTCATGTAAACAGAACAACAATTTATTCTTTTACTTAAATGAATAACCGTATTACAATAAACATGATCAAATCATATTCATGCTCAACGCAAACACCAAATAACACTTATTTAGGTTCAACACTAATCCCAAAAGTATAGGGAGTGTGCGATGATGATCATATCAATCTTGAAACCACTTCCAACACACATCGTCACTTCACCCTTAACTAGTCTCTGTTCACTCTGCAACTCCCGTTTCGAGTTACTAATCTTAGCAACTGAACTAGTATCAAATACTGAGGGGTTGCTATAAACACTAGTAAAGTACACATCAATAACATGTATATCAAATATACTCATGTTCACTTTGCCATCCTTCTTATCTGCCAATCACTTGGGGTAGTTCCGCTTCCAGTGACCAGTCCCTTTGCAGTAGAAACACTTAGTCTCAGGCTTAGGACCAGACTTGGGCTTCTTCACTTGAGCAGCAACTTGCTTGCTGTTCTTCTTGATGTTCCCCTTCTTCCCTCTGCCCTTTTCTTGAAACTAGTGGTCTTGTCTACCATCAACACTTGATGTTTTTCTTGATTTCTACCTTCGTCAATTTCCGCATTACGAAGAGCTTTGGAATCGTTTCCGTTATCCCTTGCATATCATAGTTCATCATGAAGTTCTACTAACTTGGTGATGGTGACTAGAGAATTCTGTCAATCACTATCTTATCTGGAAGATTAACTCCCACTTGATTCAAGCGATTGTAGTACTCAGACAATCTGGGCACATGCTCACTAGTTGAGCGATTCTCCTCCATCTTTTAGCTATAGAACTTGTTGGAGACTTCATATCTCTTAACTCGGGTATTTGCTTGAAATATTAACTTCAACTCCAAGAACATCTCATATGGTCCATGACATCCAAAACGTCTTTGAAGTCCCGATTCTAAGCCGTTAAGCATGGTGCACTAAACTATCAAGTAGTCATCATATTGAGCTAGCCAAACGTTCATAACGTCTGCATCTGCTCCTGCAATAGGTCTGTCACCTAGGGGTGCATCAAGGACATAATTCTTCTGTGCAGCAATGAGGATAAACCTCAGATCACGGATCCAATCTGCATCTTTGCTACTAACATCTTTCAACACAATTTTCTCTAGGAACATATCAAAATAAACACAGGGAAGCAACAGCGCGAGCTATTGATCTACAACATGATTTGCAAAATACTACCAGGACTAAGTTCATGATAAATTTAAGTTCAATTAATCATATTACTTAAGAACTCCCACTTAGATAGACATCCCTCTAATCTTCTAAGTGATCACGTGATCCAAATCAACTAAACCATAACCGATCATCACGTGAAATGGATTAGTCTTCAATGTTGAACATCATTGTGTTGATCATATCTACTATATGATTCACGCTCGACCTTTCGGTCTCCGTGTTCCGAGGCCATATCTGCATATGCTAGGCTCGTCAAGTATAACCCGAGTATTCTGCGTGTGCAAAACTGGCTTGCACCCGTTGTAGATGGACGTAGAGCTTATCACACCCGATCATCACGTGGTGTCTGGGCACGACGAACTTTGGCAACGGTGCATACTCAGGGAGAACACTTCTTGATAATTAGTGAGAGATCATCTTATAATGCTACCGTCAAATAAAGCAAGATAAGATGCATAAAAAAGATAAACATCACATGCAATCAAAATATGTGACATGATATGGCCATCATCATCTTGAGCCTTTGATCTCCATCTCCAAAGCATCGTCATGATTTCCATCGTCACCGGCATGACACCATGATCTCCATCATCTTGATCTATATCAATATGTCGTCACATGGTCGTCTCGCCAACTATTGCTCTTGCAACTATTGCTATCGCATAGCGATAAAGTAAAGCAATTATTTGGCGCTTGCATCTTATGCAATAAAGAGACAACCATAAGGCTTTTTGCCAGTTGCCGATAACTTGAACAAAACATGATCATCTCATACAACAACTTATATCTCATCACGTTTTGACCATATCACATCACAACATGCCCTGCAAAAACAAGTTAGACGTCCTCTACTTTGTTGTTGCAAGTTTTACGTGGCTGCTACGGGCTTAAGCAAGAACCAATCTTACCTACGCATCAAAACCACAACGATAGTTTGTCAAGTTGGTGTTGTTTTAACCTTCGCAAGGACGGGGCGTAGCCACAGTTGGTTCAACTAAAGTTGGAGAAACTGTCACCCGCTAGCCACCTTTGTGCAAAGCACATCGGGAGAACCGATTTCGCGTAAGCGTACGCGTAATGTTGGTCCGGGCCGCTTCGTCCAACAATACCGCCGAACCAAAGTATGACATGCTGGTAAGCAGTATGACTTATATCGCCCACAACTCATTTGTGTTCTACTCGTGCATATAACATCAACATATAAAACCTAGGCTCGGATGCCACTGTCGGGTTTCGTAGTAATTTCAAAAAATTTCCTACGCACACGCAAGATCATGGTGATGCACAGCAACGAGAGGGGAGAGTGTTGTCTACATACCCACGCAGACCGACTGCGGAAGCGTTGACACAACATAGAGGAAGTAGTCGTACGTCTTCACGATCCGACCGATCCAAGCACCGTTACTCCGGCACCTCCGAGTTCTTAGCACACGTACAGCTCGATGACGATCCCCGGGCTCCGATCTAGCAAAGCGTCGGGGAGGAGTTCCGTCAGCACGACGGCGTGGTGACGATCTTGATGTTCTACCGACGCAGGGCTTCGCCTAAGCACTACAACGAAATGACCGAGGTGGAATATGGTGGCAGGGGGCACCACACACGGCTAAGGAACGATCACGTGGATCAACTTGTGTGTCTTCTAGGGTGCCCCTGCCTTCGTATATAAAGGAGCCAAGGGGGAGGGGGCCGCCGACCAGGAGGAGGGCGCAGGAGGAGTCCTACTCCTACCGGGAGTAGGACTCCCCCCCAATCCTAGTTGGACTAGGATTCCCCGAGGGGGAAAGAGAGAGAGGGGGGCCGGCCACCTCTCCTAGTCCTAATAGGACTAGGGGAGGGGGGAGGCGCACGGCCACCTTGGGCTGCCCCTTTCTCCTTTCCACTAAAGCCCATTAAGGCCCATATGGCTCTCGGGGGGTTCCGGTAACCTCCCGGTACTCCGGTAAAATCCCGATTTCACCCGGAACACTTCCGATATGCAAATATAGGCTTCCAATATATCAGTCTTTATGTCTCGACCATTTCGAGACTCCTCGTCATGTCCGTGATCATATCCGGGACTCCGAACTAACTTCGGTACATCAAAATGCATAAACTCATAATAACTGTCATCGTAACGTTAAGCGTGCGGACCCTATGGTTCGAGAACAATGTAGACATGACTGAGACACATCTCCGGTCAATAACCAATAGCGGGACCTGGATGCCCATATTGGCTCCTACATATTCTACGAAGATCTTTATCGGTCAGACCGCATAACAACATACGTTGTTCCCTTTGTCATCGGTATGTTACTTGCCCGAGATTCGATCGTCGGTATCCAATACCTAGTTCAATCTCGTTACCGGCAAGTCTCTTTACTCGTTCTGTAATACATCATCCCGCAACTAACTCATTAGTTGCAATGCTTGCAAGGCTTATGTGATGTGCATTATCGAGAGGGCCCAGAGATACCTCTCCGACAATCGGAGTGACAAATCCTAATCTCGAAATACGCCAACCCAACATCTACCCTTGGAGACACCTGTAGAGCTCCTTTATAATCACCCAGTTACGTTGTGACGTTTGGTAGCACACAAAGTGTTCCTCCGGTAAATGGGAGTTGCATAATCTCATAGTCATAGGAACATGTATAAGTCATGAAGAAAGCAATAGCAACATACTAAACGATCGGGTGCTAAGCTAATGGGTCATGTCAATCAGATCATTCAACTAATGATGTGACCTCGTTAATCAAATAACAACTCTTTGTCCATGGTTAGGAAACATAACCATCTTTGATTAACGAGCTAGTCAAGTAGAGGCATACTAGTGACACTCTGTTTGTCTATGTATTCACACATGTATTATGTTTCTGGTTAATACAATTCTAGCATGAATAATAAACATTTATCATGAAATAAGGAAATAAACAATAACTTTATTATTGCCTCTAGGGCATATTTCCTTCGTTATCGGCAACTAGCAGAAGCCTTATGGTTGTCTCTTTATTGCATAAGATGCAAGCGCCAAATAATTGCTTTACTTTATCGCTATGCGATAGCAATAGTTGCAAAGAGCAATAGTTGGCGAGACGGCCATGTGATGACACGTTGATAGAGATCAAGATGATGGAGATCATGGGGTCATGCCGGTGATGATAGAGATATCATGATGGTACTTTGGAGATGGAGATCAAAGGCGCAAGATGACCATGGCCATATCATGTCACATATTTTCATTGCATGTGATGTTTATCCTTTATGCATCTTATTTTGCTTAGTTTGGCGGTAGCATTATAAGATGATCTCTCACTAAATTTCAAGGTATAAGTGTTCTCCCTGAGTATGCACCGTTGCGACAGTTAGTCGTGCCGAGACACCACGTGATGATCGGGTGTGATAAGCTCTACGTTCACATACAACGGGTGCAAGCCAGTTTTGAACACGCGGAATACTCAAGTTAAACATGACGAGCCTAGCATATGCAGATATGGCCTCAGAACACTAGAGACCGAAAGGTCGAGCGTGAATCATATAGTAGATATGATCAACATAGTGATGTTCAACATTGAAAACTACTCCATCTCACATGATGATCGGACATGGTTTAGTTGATTTGGATCACGTGATCATTTAGATGACTAGAGGGATGTCTATCTAAGTGGGAGTTCTTAAGTAATATGATTAATTGAACTTTAATTTATCATGAACTTAGTCCTGATAGTATTTGCATATCTATGTTGAAGATCAATTGCTCGTGTATAGCTTCCCCGTTTTATTTGTGATATGTTCCTAGAGAAAACTATGTTGAAAGATGATAGTAGCAATGATGCAGATTGGATCCATGATCTAAGGATTATCCTCGTTGCTGCATAGAAGAATTATGTCCTTGATGCACCGCTAGGTGACAGACCTACTGCAGGAGCAGATGTAAATGTTATGAACGTTTGACAAGCTCAGTATGATGACTAATTGATAGTTTAGTGCACCATGCTTTACAGCTTAGAACCGGGACTTCAAAAATGTTTTGAACACCACGGAGCATATACGATGTTCCAAGAGTTGAAATTGGTATCTCATACTCATGCCTTGTCAAGAGGTATGAACCTCTGACAGTACTTTGCCTACAAGATGGAGGAGAATAGCTCAACGAGTGAGCATGTGCTCAGAATGTCTGAGTACTACAATCACTTGAATCAAGTGGGAGTTAATCTTCCCAATAAGATAGTGATTGACAGAGTTCTCTAGTCATTATCGCCAAGTTACTAGAACTTCATGATGAACTATAATATGCAAGGGATAATGGAAACGATTTCCAAAGTTCTTCACGATGCTGAAATCGGTGTAGGTAGAAATCAAGAAAAAGCATCAAGTGTTGATGGTTGAAAAGACCACTAGTTTCAAGTAAAAGGGCAAGGGAAAGAAAGGGAACTTCAAGAAGAATGGCAAGCAAGTTGCCACTCCCATGAAGAAGCCCAAAGCTAGACCCAAGCCTGGAACTGAGTGCTTCTACTGCAAAGGAAATGGTCACTGGAAGTGGAACTGCCCTAGATACTTCGCGGATAAGAAGGATGGCAAAGTGAACAAAGGTATATTTGATATACATGTTATTGATGTGTACTTTACTAGTGTTTATAGCAAACCCCTCGGTATTTGATACTAGTTCAATTGCTAAGAGTAGTAACTCGAAACGGGAGTTGCAAAATAAACAAAGACTAGTTGAGGACGAGGTGACGATGTGTGTTGGAAATGATTCCAAGGTTGATAAGATCACCATCGCACACTCCCTTTACCTTCGGGATTAGTGTTGAACCTAAAATAAATGTTATTTGGTGTTTGCGTTGAGCATAATATGATTGGATCATGTTTATTGCAATACGGTTATTCATTTAAGTCAAAGAATAAGTGTTATTCTGTTTACATGAATAAAACCTTCTATGGTCATACACCCAAGGTGAATGGTTTATTGAATCTCGATCGTAGTGATACACATATTCATAATATTGAAGCCAAAAGATGCAAAGTTAATAATGATAGTGCAACCTATTTGTGGCACTGCCGTTTAGTTCATATTGGTGTAAAGCGCATGAAGAAACTCCATGCCGATGGACTTTTGGAATCACTTGATGCTTGCGAACCATGCCTCATGGGCAAGATGACTAAAACTCCATTCTCCGGAACAATGGAGCAAACAACTGACTTATTGGAAATAATACATACTGATGTATGAAATCCGATGAGTGTTGAGGCTCGCGACGGGTATCATTATTTTCTGATCTTCACAGATGATTTGAGCAGATATGGTTATATCTACTTGGTGAAACATAAGTCTGAAACATTTGAAAAGTTCAAAGAATCTCAGAGTGAAGTGAAAACTCATCGTAACAAAAAATAAAGTTTCTGCGATCTGATCGTGGAGGAGAATATTTGAGTCACGAGTTTGGTCTTCATTTGAAACAACGCGGAATAGTTTCGCAACTCACGCCACCTGGAACACCACAGCGTAATGGTGTGTCCGAACGTCATAACCGTACTTTATTAGATATGGTGCAATCTATGATGTCTCTTAATGATATAAAGAGAGAGGCATAACACTAACACCGGCTCCAAGATCACATAAAGCAGTTTTAACATAGTTTCTTTTAATGGAGCATGGTATAGTGGGTACTCCTGGATCTCCAAGTTTCTTTGGTATTCCACCCTTAAAATTATAATTAGCAATCATGGTGGACATTTCAGCTTCCGGTATCTTTCTTTTATTAGTAGAAATTTCTTTCATGTACTTAGCATAAGGATTCATTTTAAGCATATCAGTTAATCACATACGCAAAAAGATAGGTCCAATCATTTCAGCAAAGCGCTCAAAATCCTCATCATCCTTTTTCTTGGATGGTTTGGGAGGAAAAGGCATGGGTTTCTGAACCCATGGTTCTCTTTCTTTACCATGTTTCCTAGCAACAAAGTCTCTCTTATCATAACGTTGATTCTTTGATTGTGGGTTATCAAGATCAACAGCAGGTTCAATTTCTATATCATTATCATTTCTAGGTTGAGCATCAACATGAACATTATCATTAACATTATCACTAGTTTCAGGTTCATTACCAGATTGTGTTTCAGCATCAGAAATAGAAATATCATTTGGATTCTTAGGTGTTTCAGTAATAGGTTCACTAGAAGCATGCAAAGTCCTATCATTCTTCTCTTTCTTCCTTTTAGAAGGGCTAGGTGCATCTATATTATTTCTCTGAGAATCTTGCTCAATTCTCTTAGGGTGGCCTTCAGGCTACAAAGGTTCCTGAGTCATTTTACCAGTTCTAGTAGCCACTCTAACAACAAAATCATTATTCTTACTATTCAATTCATTGAGCAAATTATTTTGATCTTTAAGTACTTGTTCTACTTGAGTGGTGACCATAGAAGCATGTTTACTAATAAGTTTAAGTTCACCTTTGACATTAGCCATATAATCACCCAAGTGTTCAAGCATATCAGCACTGCATTTTAATTCTCTACCAAAATAAGTATTGAAGTCTTCTTGCTTAACCATAAATTTATCAAACTCATCTAAGCATGGGCTAGCAAACTTAGTAAATGGGATTTTAGCTTTATCATATCTATAGAGAGAATTTACCTTTACTACCTGTGTCGGGTTATCAAGACCATGTGTTTCTTCAATAGGAGATGGATTAAAATTATGCATTTCTTCGACAGGCGGTAAATTAAGACCATGTATTTCTTCAATAGGAGGTAAATTCTGAACATCTTCAGCTTTAATACCCTTTTCTTTCATGGATTTCTTTGCCTCTTGCATATCTTCAAGACTGAGAAATAGAACACCTCTCTTCTTCGGAGTTGGTTTAGGAATAGGCTCAGGAAGTGTCCAATTATTTTCATTAGTCAACATATTATTTAATAGAATTTCAGCTTCATCCGTTGTTCTTTCCCTGAAAACAGAACCAACACAACTATCCAGGTAATCTCTGGAAACATCGGTTAGTCCATTATAAAAGATATCAAGTATTTCATTTTTCTTAAGAGGATGATCAGGCAATTAAGTAATTGGAGAAGCCCCCCCCCCCAAGCTTGTGGGAGACTCTCTTCGTCAATTTGCACAAAAGTATATATATCCCTTAAAGCAGCTTGTTTCTTATGAGTAGGGAAATATTTAGCAGAGAAGTAGTAAATCATATCCTGGGGACTACGCACACAACCAGGATCAAGAGAAGTAAACCATATCTTAGCATAACCCTTTAATGAGAACGGAAATATTTTAAGGATATAAAAGTAGCGAGTTCTCTCATCCTTAGTGAACAGGGTAGCTATATCATTTAATTTAGTAAGATGTGCCACAACAGTTTCAGATTCATAGCCATAAAAAGGATCAGATTCAACCAAAGTAATTATATCAGGATCAACAGAGAATTCATAATCCTTATCAGTAACACAGATAGGTGAAGTAGCAAAAGCAGGGTCAGGTTTCATTCTAGCATTAAGGGATTGATGCTTCCATTTAGCTAATAACCTCTTTAGATCATATCTATCATTGCAAGCTGAAATAGCTCTAGTAGCTTCTTCATCCATAACATAACCCTCAGGAACAACAGGCAATTCATATTTATTAGGGGGAGAGTCTTCATCATCACTGTCATCAATATTATGAGTTTCAATAATTTCATTCTCTCTAACCCTAGCAAGTTGTTCATCAAGAAATTCACCAAGTGGCATAGTAGTATCAAGCATAGAAGTAGTTTCATCATAAGTATCATGCATAGCAGAAGTGGCATCATCAATAACATGCGACATATCAGAATGAATAGCAGAAGCAGGTTTAGGTGTCGCAAGCTTACTCAAAACAGAAGGTGAATCAAGTGCAGAGCTAGATGGCAGTTCCTTACCTCCCCTCGTAGTTGAGGGATAAATCTTGGTTCTTGGATCTTTCAAGTTCTTCATAATGATAATCAGATATAAATCCCAAGTGACTCAAAGAATAGAGCTATGCTCCCCGGCAACAGCGCCAGAAAATAGTCTTGATAACCCACAAGTATAGGGGATTGCAACAGTTTTCGAGGGTAGAGTATTCAACCCAAATTTATATATTCGACACAAGGGGAGCCAAAGAATATTCTCAACTATTAGCAGCTGAGTTGTCAATTCAACCACACTTGGAAACTTAATATCTGCAGCAAAGTATTTAGTATCAAAGTAATATGATAGTAGTGGTAATGATAGCAAAAGCTAATGATAACAAAAGTAATGTTTTTGGTGTTTTGTAGTGATTATAGCAATAGCAACGGAAAATTAAATAAGCGAAGAACAATATATGGAAAGCTCGTAGGCAATGGATCGGTGATAGAGAATTATGCCGGATGTGGTTCATCATGTAATAGTCATAACCTAGGGTGACACAGAACTAGCTCCAATTCATCAATGTAATGTAGGCATGTATTCCGAATATAGTCATACGTGCTTATGGAAAAGAACTTGCATGACATCTTTTGTCCTACCCTCCCGTGGCAGCGGGGGTCCTAGCGGAAACTAAGGGATATTAAGGCCTCCTTTTAATAGAGTACCGGACCAAAGCATTAACACATAGTGAATACATGAACCCCTCAAACTACGGTCATCACTGGGAGTGGTCCCGATTATTGTCACTTTGGGGTTGCCAGATCATAACACATAGTAGGTGACTATAGACTTGCAAGATAGGATCAAGAACTCTCATATATTGATGAAAACATAATAGGTTCAGATCTGAAATCATGGCACTCGGGCCCTAGTGACAAGCATTAAGCATAGCAAAGTCATAGGAACATCAATCTCAGAACATAGTGGATACTAGGGATCAAACCCTAACAAAACTAACTCGATTACATGATAAATCTCATCCAACCCATCACCGTCCAGCAAGCCTATGATGGAATTACTCATGCACGGCGGTGAGCATCATGAAATTGGTGATGGAGGATGGTTGATGATGACGACGGCAACGGATTCCCCTCTCCGGAGCCTCGAACGGACTCCAGAGCAGCCCTCCAGAGAGGTTTTAGGGCTTGGCGGTGGCTCCGTATCATAAAACACGATGAACCCTTATCCTTTAACTTTTTCTCCCCGAAAGTGAATATATAGAGTTGGAGTTGATGTCGGAGGAGCTCCAGGGGGCCCACGAGGTAGGGGGGCGCGCCTAGGGGGGCAGGTGCGCCCCCACCCTCGTGGCTAGGGTGTGGCCCCCTGGTCTTGATCTTTTGCCAGTATTTTTTATTATTTCCAAAAAGACGCTCCATGGAGTTTCAGGTCATTCCGAGAACTTTTGTTTCTTCACATAAATAACACCATGGCAATTCTGCTGAAAACAGCGTCAGTCCGGGTTAGTTCCATTCAAATCATGCCAGTTAGAGTCCAAAACAAGGGAAAAGTGTTTGGAAAAGTAGATACGATGGAGACGTATCAACTCCCCCAAGCTTAAACCTTTGCTTGTCCTCAAGCAATTCAGTTGACAAACTGAAAGTGATAAAGAAAAACTTTTACAAACTCTGTTTGCTCTTGTTGTTGTAAATATGTAAAGCCAGCATTCAAGTTTTTAGCAAAGATTATGAACTAACCATATTCACAATAACGCTTAGGTCTCATGTTTACTCATATCAATGGCATAATCAACTAGCGAGCAATAATAATAAATCTTGGATGACAACACTTTCTCAAAACAATCATAATATGATATAATAAGATGGTATCTCGCTAGCCCTTTCTGAGACCGCAAAACATAAATGCAGAGCACCTTTAAAGATCAAGGACTGACTAGACATTGTAATTCATGGTAAAAGAGATCCAGTCAAGTCATACTCAATGTAAACTAACAGTAATGAATGCAAATGACAGCGGTGCTCTCCAACTGGTGCTTTTTAATAAGAGGATGATGACTCAACATAAAAGTAAATAGATAGGCCCTTCGGAGAGGGAAACAGGGATTTGTAGAGGTGCCAGAGCTCGGTTTTGAAATAGAGGTGAATAATATTTTGAGCAGTATACTTTCATTGTCAACATAACAACCAAGAGATGGCGATATCTTCCATGCTACACACATTATAGGCGGTTCCCAAACAGAATGGTAAAGTTTATACTCCCCCTCCACCAACAAGCATCAATCCATGGCTTGCTCGAAACAACGAGTGCCTCCAACTAACAAGAGTCCCAGGGGGAGTTTTGTTTGCAATTATTTTGATTTAGTTTGCATAAAGCATGGGACTGGGCATCCCAGTGACTAGCCATTTTCTCGTGAGTGAGGAGCGGAGTCCACTCCTCTTGAGAATAACCCGCCTAACATGGAAGATACAGACAACCCTAGTTGATACATGAGCTATTCGAGCATACAAAATAGGATATTTATTTGAAGGCTTAGAGTTTGGCACATACAAATTTACTTGGAACGGCAGGTAGATACCGTATATAGGTAGGCGATGTCTACTACACAACCTTCTTCTTGTAGATGTTGTTGGGCCTCCAAGTGCAGAGATTTGTAGGACAGTAGCAAATTTCCCTCAAGTGGATGACCTAAGGTTTATCAATCCGTGGGAGGCGTAGGATGAAGATGGTCTCTCTCAAGCAACCCTGCAACCAAATAACAAAGAGTCTCTTGTGTCCCCAACACACCCAATACAATGGTAAATTGTATAGGTGCACTAGTTCGGCGAAGAGATGGTGATACAAGTGGTATATGGATAGTAGATAAAGGTTTTTGTAATCTGAAATTATAAAAACAGCAAGGTAACTAATGATAAAAGTGAGCATAAACAGTATTGCAATGATAGGAAACAAGGCCTAGGGTTCATACTTTTGCTAGTGTAAGTTCCCTCAACAATACTAACATAATTGGATCACATAACTATCCCTCAACATGCAACAAAGAGTCACTCCAAAGTCACTAATAGCAGAGAACAAACGAAGAGATTATGGTAGGGTACGAAACCACCTCAAAGTTATTCTTTCCAATCAATCCGTTGGGCTATTCCTATAAGTGTCACAAACAACCCTAGAGTTTGTACTAGAATAACACCTTAAGACACAAATCAACCAAAACCCTAATGTCACCTAGATACTCCAATGTCACCTCAAGTATCCGTGGGTATGATTATACGATATGCGTCACACAATCTCAGATTCATCTATTCAACCAACACAAAGGACCTCAAAGAGTGCCCCAAAGTTCTACCGGAGAATCACGACGAAAACGTGTGCCAACCCCTATGCATAGGTTCATGGGCGGAACCCGCAAGTTGATCACCAAAACATACATCAAGTGAATCACGTGATATCCCATTGTCACCACAGATACGCACGGCAAGACATACATCAAGTGTTCTCAAATCTTTAAAGACTCAATCCGATAAGATAACTTCAAAAGGGAAACTCAATCCATTACAAGAGAGTAGAGGGGGAGGAGAAACATAAGATCCAACTATAATAGCAAGGCTCGCGATACATCAAGATCGTATCACCTCAAGAACATGAGAGAGAGAGAGATCAAACACATAGCTACTGGTACATACCCTCAGCCCTGAGGGAGAACTACTCCCTCCTCGTCATGGAGAGCACCGGGATGATGAAGATGGCCACTGGAGAGGGATGCCCCCTCTGGCAGGGTGCCGGAATGGGTCTAGATTGGCTTTCGGTGGCTACGGAGGCTTCTGGCGGCGGAACTCCCTATCTATTGTGCTCTTCGATAGTCTTAGGGTGCGTGGGTATGTATGGGTGAAAGAGATACGTCAGGGGAGCCACGAGGGGCCCACGAGGGTGGAGGGCTCGCCCTAGGGGGCTGGGCGCGCCCCCCTACCTCATGGCCTCTTCGAATCTTCCCTTACGTGGACTCCAAGTCTCCCGGGCTTCTTCTGATCCAAAAATAAGTTCCGTGAAGTTTCAGGTCAATTGGACTCCGTTTGGTTTTCCTTTTCTGCGATATTCTAAAACAAGGTAAAAACAAAAACTGGCACTGGGCTCTGGGTTAATAGGTTAGTCCCGAAAATGATATAAAAGTGTATAATAAAGCCCATAAACATCCAAAATAGTAGATAATATAGCATGGAGCAATCAAAAATTATAGATACGTTGGAGACGTATCAGCATCCCCAAGCTTAATTCCTGCTCGTCCTCGAGTAGCTAAATGATAAAAACAAAATTTTTTATGCGGAGTGCTACTTGGCATAATTTCAATGTAATTCTTCTTAATTGTGGCATGAATATTCAGATCTGAAGGATTCAAGATAAAAGTACATATTGACATAAAAATAACAATAATTCAAGCATACTAACTAGGCAATTATGTCTTCTCAAAATAACATGGCCAAAGAAAATTATCCCTACAAAATCATATAGTTTGGCTATGCCCCATCTTCACCACACAAAATATTTAAATCATGCACAACCCCGATGACAAGCCAAGCAATTGTTTCATACTTTTTATGTTCTCAAACTTTTTCAATCTTCACGCAATACATGAGCGTGAGCCATGGACATAGCACTATAGGTGGAATAGAATGGTGGTTGTGGAGGAGAGAAAAAGGAGAAGATAGTTTCACATCAACTAGGCGTATCAACGGGCTATGGAGATGCCCATCAATAGATATCAATGTGAGTGAGTAGGGATTGCCATGCAACGGATGCACTAGAGCTATAAATGTATGAAAGCTCAACAAAAGAAACTAGTGGGTGTGCATCCAACTTGCTTGCTCATGAAGACCTAGGGCATTTTGAGGAAGCCCATCATTGGAATATACAAGCCAAGTTCTATAATGAAAGATTCCCACTAGTATATGAAAGTGACAACATAGGAGACTCTCTATCATGAGGATTATGGTGCTACTTTGAAGCACAAGTGTGGTAAAAGGATAGTAGCATTGCCCCTTCTCTCTTTTTCTCTCATTTATTATTATTATTTTTTATTTGGGCCTTTTTTTTCTGGCCTCTTTTCTCTTTTTTTATTTGGGCTTCTTTGGTCTCTTTAATTATTTATTTATTTTCGTCCAGAGTCTCATCCCGACTTGTGGGGGAATCATAGTCTCCATCATCCTTTCCTCACTGGGACAATGCTCTAATAATGATGATCATAGCACTTTTATTTTTCTTACAACTCAAGAATTACAACTCGATACTTAGAACAAAATATGACTCTATATGAATGCCTCCGGCGGTGTACCGGGATATGCAATGATTGATGAGTGACAAGTATGAAAGAATTATGAACGGTGGCTTTGCCACAAATACTATGTCAACTACATGATCATGCTAAGCAATATGACAATGATGGAGTGTGTCATAAACGGAACGGTGGAAAGTTGCATGGCAATATATCTCGGAATGGCTATGGAAATGTCATAATAGGTAGGTATGGTGGCTGTTTTGAGGAAGGTATATGGTGGGTGTATGATACCGACGAAAGGTGCGCGATATTAGAGAGGCTAGCAAAGGTGGAAGGGTGAGTGTGCGTATAATCCATGGACTCAACATTAGTCATAAAGAACTTATATACTTATTGCAAAAATCTACAAGTTATCAAAGCAAAGTAGTACGCACATGCTGTTGGGGAACGTAGTAATTTCAAAAAAATTCCTACGCACATGCAAGATCATGGTGATGCATAGCAACGAGAGGGGAGAGTGTGATCTACGTACCCTTGTAGACCGATAGCGGAAACGTTAGCACAACGCGGTTGATGTAGTCGTACGTCTTCACGGCCCGACCGATCAAGCACCGAAACTACGGCACCTCCGAGTTTTAGCACACGTTCAGCTCGATGACGATCCCCGGAGTCCGATCCAACAAAGTGTCGGGGAAGAGTTCCGTCAACACGACGGCGTGGTGACGATCTTGATGCTCTACCGTCGCAGGGCTTCGCCTAAGCACCGCTACAATATTATCGAGGATTATGGTGGAAGGGGGCACCGCACACGGCTAAGAAAACGATCACGTGGATCAACTTGTGTGTCTAGGGGTTCCTCCTTGCCCCCGTATATAAAGGAGCAAGGGGGAGGAGGCCGGCCCTAGGAGGGGCGCGCCAGGGAGTAGGATTCTTACTCCTAGTTGGAGTAGGTTTCCTCCTTTCCTAGTCCAACTAGGAGAAGGGGGGAAAGGGGGGAAGAGGGGAAGGAAGGAGCCAAACCCCTTGTCCAATTCGGACTGGGCTTGGGAGGGGCACGCGCCACCTCCTGGTCCTTTCCACTAAGGCCCATTAAGGCCCATTGCTTCTTCCTCGTATTCCCGTAACTCCCCGGTACCTCCGAAAATAGCCGAATCACTCGGAACCTTTCCGATGTCCGAATATAGTCGTCCAATATATCGATCTTTACGTCTCGACCATTTCGAGACTCCTCGTCATGTCCCCGATCTCATCCGTGACCCCGAACTCCTTCGGTACATCAAAACTCATAAACTCATAATATAACTGTCATCGAAACCTTAAGCGTGCGGACCCTACGGGTTCGAGAACAATGTAGACATGACCGAGACACGTCTCCGGTCAATAACCAATAGCGGAACCTGGATGCTCATATTGGCCCCCACATATTCTACGAAGATCTTTATCGGTCAGACCGCATAACAATATACGTTGTTCCCTTTGTCATCGGTATGTTACTTGCCCGAGATTCGATCGTTGGTATCTCAACACCTAGTTCAATCTCGTTACCGGCAAGTCTCTTTACTCGTTTCGTAATACATCATCTCGCAACTAACTCATTAGTTGCAATGCTTGCAAGGCTTATGTGATGTGCATTACCGAGAGGGCCCAGAGATACCTCTCCGACAATCGGAGTGACAAATCCTAATCTCGAAATACGCCAACCCAACATTTACCTTTGGAGACACCTGTAGAGCTCCTTTATAATCACCCAGTTACGTTGTGACGTTTGGTAGCACACAAAGTGTTCCTCCGGCAAACGGGAGTTGCATAATCTCATAGTCATAGGAACATGTATAAGTCATGAAGAAAGCAATAGCAACATACTAAACGATCGGGTGCTAAGCTAATGGAATGGGTCATGTCAATCACATCATTCTTCTAATGATGTGATCCCGTTAATCAAATAACAACTCTTTGTTCATGGTTAGGAAACATAACCATCTTCGATTAACGAGCTAGTCAAGTAGAGGCATACTAGTGACACTCTGTTTGTCTATGTATTCACACATGTATTATGTTTCCGGTTAATACAATTCTAGCATGAATAATAAACATTTATCATGATATAAGGAAATAAATAATAACTTTATTATTGCCTCTAGGGCATATTTCCTTCAGTCTCCCACTTGCACTAGAGTCAATAATCTAGTTCACATCGCCATGTGATTCAACACTAATAGTTCACATCACCATGTGATTAACACCCATAGTTCACATTGTCATGTGACCTATACCCAAAGGGTTTACTAGAGTCAGTAATCTAGTTCACATCGTTTATGTGATTAACACCCAAAGAGTACTAAGGTGTGATCATGTTTTGCTTGTGAGATAATTTTAGTCAACGGGTCTGTCACATACAGATCCGTAAGTATTTTGCGAATTCTATGTCTACAATGCTCTGCACGGAGCTACTCTAGCTAATTGCTCCCACTTTCAATATGTATCTAGATCGAGACTTAGAGTCATCCAGATCTGTGTCAAAACTTGCATCGACGTAACTTTTTACGACGAACCTTTTTGTCACCTCCATAATTGAGAAATATTTCCTTATTCCACTAAGGATAATTTTGACCGTTGTCCAGTGATCTACTCTTAGATCACTATTGTACTCCCTTGCTTAACACAGTGTAGGGTATACAATAGATCTGGTACACAGCATGGCATACTTTATAGAACCTATGGCTGAGGCATAGGGAATGACTTTCATTCTCTTTCTATCTTCTGCCGTGGTCGGGCTTTGAGTCTTACTCAATTTCACACCTTGTAACACAGCCAAGAACTCTTTCTTTGACTGTTCCAATTTTTGAACTACTTCAAAATATTGTCAAGGTATGTACTCATTGAAAAAAACTTATCAAGCGTCTTGATCTATCTCTATAGATCTTGATGCTTAATATGTAAGCAGCTTCACCGAGGTCTTTCTTTGAAAAACTTCTTTCAAAACACTCCTTTATGCTTTGCAGAATAATTCTACATTATTTCCGATCAACAATATGTCATTCACATATACTTATCAGAAATGTTGTAGTGCTCCCACTCACTTTCTTGTAAATACAGGCTTCACCGCAAGTCTGTATAAAACTATATGCTTTGATCATCTCATCAAAGCGCATATTCCAACTCCGAGATGCTTGCACCAGTCCATAGATGGATCGCTGGAGCTTGCACATTTTGTTAGCACCTTTAGGATTGACAAAACCTTCTGGTTGTATCATATACAACTCTTCTTTAATAAATCCATTAAGGAATGCAGTTTTGTTTATCCATTTGCCGGATTTCATAAAATGCGGCAATTGCTAACATGATTCGGACAGACTTAAGCATAGATACGAGTGAGAAACTCTCATCGTAGTCAACACCTTGAACTTGTCGAAAACCTTTTTGCGACAATTCTAGCTTTGTAGATAGTAACACTACTATCAGCGTCCGTCTTCCTCTTGAAGATCCATTTAATCTCAATGGCTCGCCGATCATTGGGCAAGTCAATCAAAGTCCATACTTTGTTCTCATACATGGATCTCATCTCAGATTTCATGGCCTCAAGCCATTTCGCGGAATCTGGGCTCATCATCGCTTCCTCATAGTTCGTAGGCTCGTCATGGTCAAGTAACATGACCTCCAGAACTGGATTACCGTACCACTCTGGTGCGGATCTCACTCTGGTTTTACCTACGAGGTTCGGTAGTAACTTGATCTGAAGTTACATGATCATCATCATTAGCTTCCTCACTAATCGGTCTAGTAGTCACAGGAACAGATTTCTGTGATGAACTACTTTCCAATAAGGGAGCAGGTACAGTTACCTCATCAAGTTCTACTTTCCTCCCACTCACTTCTTTCGAGAGAAATTCCTTCTCTAGAAAGGATCCATTCAAAGCAACGAATATCTTGCCTTCGGATCTGTGATAGAAGGTGTACCCAACATTTTCTTTTGGGTATCCTATGAAGACGCACTTCTCCGATTTGGGTTTGAGCTTATCAGGTTGAATTTTTTTCACATAAGCATTGCAACGTCAAACTTTAAGAAACGACAACTTTGGTTTCTTGCCAAACCACAGTTCAGATTGTGTCGTCTCAACGGACTTAGATGGTGACTTAGATGGTGCCCTTTTAAACGTGAATGCAGTTGTCTTTAATGCATAACCCTAAAACTATAGTGATTAGCCGGTAAGAAACATCATAGACTGCACTATATCCAATAATAGTACGGTTATGATGTTCGGACACACCATTACACTGTGGTGTTCCAGGTGGCATGAGTAGTGAAACTATTTCACATTGTTTTAACTGAAGGCCAAACTCGTAACTCAAATATTTTACTTCTGCAATCATATCGTAGAAACTTTTATTTTTCTTTTTACGATGATTTTCCACTTCACTCTGAAATTCTTTGAACTTTTCAAATGTTTCAGACTTATGTTTCATCAAGTAGATATACTCATATCTGCTCAAATCATCTGTGAAGATCAGAAAATAATGATACCTGTCGTGAGCCTCAATATTCATCGGACCACATACATCAGTATGTATGATTTCCAACAAATCTGTTGCTCGCTCCATTGTTCCGAAGAACGGAGTCTTAGTCATCTTGCCCATGAGGCATGGTTCGCAAGCATCAACTGATTCATAATCAAGTGATTCCAAAAGCCCATCAGCATGGAGTTTCTTCATGCGCTTTACACCAATATGACCTAAACGGCAGTGCCACAAATAAGTTGCACTATCATTATTAACTTTGCATCTTTTGGTTTCAATATTATGATTATGTGTATCACTACGATCGAGATCCAATGAACTATTTTCATTGGGTGTGTAACCATATAAGGTTTTATTCATGTAAACAGAACAACAATTTATTCTCTTACTTAAATGAATAACCGTATTACAATAAACATGATCAAATCATATTCATGCTCAACGCAAACACCAAATAACACTTATTTAGGTTCAACACTAATCCCGAAAGTATAGGGAGTGTGCGATGATGATCATATCAATCTTGGAACCACTTCCAACACACATCGTCACTTCACCCTTAACTAGTCTCTGTTTATTCTGCAACTCCCGTTTCGAGTTACTAATCTTAGCAACTGAACTAGTATCAAATACTGAGGGGTTGCTATAAACACTAGTAAAGTACACATCAATAACATGTATATCAAATATACTTATGTTCACTTTGCCATCCTTCTTATCCGCCAATCACTTGGGGTAGTTCCGCTTCCAGTGACCAGTCCCTTTGCAGTAGAAGCACTTAGTCTCAGGCTTAGGACCAGACTTGGGCTTCTTCACTTGAGCAGCAACTTGCTTGCTGTTCTTCTTGAAGTTCCCCTTCTTCCCTCTGCCCTTTTCTTGAAACTAGTGGTCTTGTCTACCATCAACACTTGATGTTTTTCTCGATTTCTACCTTCGTCAATTTCAGCATTACGAAGAGCTTGGGAATCGTTTTCGTTATCCCTTGCATATCATAGTTCATCACGAAGTTCTACTAACTTGGTGATGGTGACTAGAGAATTCTGTCAATCACTATTTTATCTGGAAGATTAACTCCCACTTGATTCAAGCAATTGTAGTACCCAGACAATCTGAGCACATGCTCACTAGTTGAGCGATTCTCCTCCATCTTTTAGCTATAGAACTTGTTGGAGACTTCATATCTCTCAACTCGGGTATTTGCTTGAAATATTAACTTCAACTCCTGGAACATCTCATATGTTCCATGACGTTCAAAACGTCTTTGAAGTCCCGATTCTAAGCCGTTAAGCATGGTGCACTAAACTATCAAGTAGTCATCATATTGAGCTAGCCAAACGTTCATAACGTCTGCATCTGCTCCTGCAATAGGTCTGTCACCTAGCGGTGCATCAAGGACATAATTCTTCTGTGCAGCAATGAGGATAAACCTCAGATCACGGATCCAATCCGCATCATTGCTACTAACATCTTTCAACACAATTTTCTCTAGGAACATATCAAAATAAACACAGGGAAGCAACAACGCGAGCTATTGATCTACAACATAATTTGCAAAATACTACCAGGACTAAGTTCATGATAAATTTAAAGTTCAATTAATCATATTACTTAAGAACTCCCACTTAGAAAGACATCCCTCTAATCTTCTAAGTGATCACGTGATCCAAATCAACTAAACCATGTCCGATCATCACGTGAGATGGATTAGTTTCAATGGTGAACATCACTATGTTTATCATATCTACTATATGATTCACGCTCGACCTTTCGGTCTCCGTGTTCCGAGGCCATATCTGTATATGCTTGGCTCGTCAAGTATAACCTGAGTATTCCGCGTGTGCAACTATTTTGCACCCGTTGTATTTGAACGTAGAGCCTATCACACCCGATCATCACGTGGTGTCTCAGCACGAAGAACTTTCGCAACGGTGCATACTTAGGGAGAACACTTCTTGATAATTAGTGAGAGATCATCTTAAAATGCTACCGTCAAACTAAGCAAAATAAGATGTATAAAAAGATAAACATCATATGCAATCAAAGTATGTGACATGATATGGCCATCATCATCTTGCGCCTTTGATCTCCATCTCCAAACTACTGTCATGATCTCTATCGTCACCGGCATGACACCATGATCTCCATCATCTTGATCTATATCAATGTGTCGTCATATGGTTGTCTCACCAACAATTGCTCTTGCAACTATTGCTATCGCATAGCGATAAAGTAAAGCAATTATTTGGCGCTTGCATCTTATGCAATAGAGAGATAACCATAAGGCTTTTGCCAGTTGCCGATAACTTCAACAAAACATGATCATCTCATACAACAACTTATATCTCATCATGTCTTGACCATATCACATCACAACATGCCCTGCAAAAACAAGTTAGATGTCCTCTACTTTGTTGTTGCAAGTTTTATGTGGCTGCTACGGGCTTAAGCAAGAAGCAATCTTACCTACGCATCAAAAACCACAACAATAGTTTGTCAAGTTGGTGCTGTTATATCCTTCGCAAGGACCGGGCATAGCCACACTCGGTTCAACTAAAGTTGGAGAAACTGACACCCGCCAGCCACCTGTGTGCAAAGCACGTCGGTAGAACCAGTCTCGTGTAAGCGTACGCGTAATGTCGGTCCGGGCCACTTCCTCCAACAATACCGCCGAACCAAAGTATGACATGCTGGTAAGAAGTATGACTTATATCGCCCACAACTCACTTGTGTTCTACTCGTGCATATAGCATCAACACATAAAACCTAGGCTCGGATGCCACTGTTGGGGAACGTAGTAATTTCAAAAAATTTCCTACGCACACGCAAGATCATGGTGATTCATAGCAACGAGAGGGGAGAGTGTGATCTACGTACCCTTGTAGACCGACAGCGAAAGCGTTAGCACAACGCGGTTGATGTAGTCGTACGTCTTCACGGCCCGACCGATCAAGCACCGAAACTACGACACCTCCGAGTTTTAGCACACGTTCAGCTCGATGATGATCCCCGGACTCCGATCCAGCAAAGTGTCGGGGAAGAGTTCCGTCAGCACGACGGCGTGGTGACGATCTTGATGTTCTACCGTCGCAGGGCTTCGCCTAAGCACCGCTACAATATTATCGAGGATTATGGTGGAAGGGGGCACCGCACACGGCTAAGAAAACGATCACGTGGATCAACTTGTGTGTCTAGGGGTGCCCCCTTGCCCCCGTATATAAAGGAGCAAGGGGGAGGAGGCCGTCCCTAGGAGGGGCGCGCCAGGGAGTAGGATTCCTACTCCTAGTTGGAGTAGGTTTCCTCCTTTCCTAGTCCAACTAGGAGAAGGGGGGAAAGGGGGGAAGAGGGGAAGGAAGGGAGAGAGGGGACGCGCCCCAAACCCCTTGTCCAATTCGTACTGGGCTTGGGAGGGGCGCGCGCCACCTCCTGGTCCTTTCCACTAAGGCCCATTAAGGCCCATTGCTTCTTCCTCGTATTCCCGTAACTCCCCGGTACCTCCAAAAATACCCGAATCACTCAGAACCTTTCCGATGTCCGAATATAGTCGTCCAATATATCGATCTTTACGTATCGACCATTTCGAGACTCCTTGTCATGTCCCCGATCTCATCCGGGACTCCGAACTCCTTCGGTACATCAAAACTCATAAACTCATAATATAACTATCATCAAAACCTTAAGCGTGCGGACCCTACGAGTTCGAGAACAATGTAGACATGACCGAGACACGTCTCCGGTCAATAACCATTAGCGGAACCTGGATGCTCATATTGGCTCCCACATATTCTACGAAGATCTTTATCGGTCAGACCGCATAACAACATACGTTGTTCCCTTTGTCATCGGTATGTTACTTGCCCGAGATTCGATCGTCGGTATCTCAATACCTAGTTCAATCTCGTTACCGGCAAGTCTCTTTACTCATTTCGTAATACATCATCTCGCAACTAACTCATTAGTTGCAATGCTTGCAAGGCTTATGTGATGTGCATTACCGAGAGGGCCCAGAGATACCTCTCCGACAATCGGAGTGACAAATCCTAATCTCGAAATACGCCAACCCAACATTTACCTTTGGAGACACCTGTAGAGCTCCTTTATAATCACCCAGTTACGTTGTGACGTTTGGTAGCACACAAAGTGTTCCTCCGGCAAACGGGAGTTGCATAATCTCATAGTCATAGGAACATGTATAAGTCATGAAGAAAGCAATAGCAACATACTAAACGATCGAGTGCTAAGCTAATGGAATGTGTCATGTCAATCACATCATTCTTCTAATGATGTGATCCCGTTAATCAAATAACAACTCTTTTGTTCATGGTTAGGAAACATAACCATCTTCGATTAACGAGCTAGTCAAGTAGAGGCATACTAGTGGCACTCTATTTGTCTATGTATTCACACATGTATTATGTTTCCGGTTAATACAATTCTAGCATGAATAATAAACATTTATCATGATATAAGGAAATAAATAATAACTTTATTATTGTCTCTAGGGCATATTTCCTTCACATGCTCCTTGGGGGATATATTGGTAGGAAAAGACCATCGCTCGTCCCCGACCGCAACTCATAAGGAAGACAATCAATAAATAAATCATGCTCCGACTTCATCACATAACGGTTCACCATACGTGCATGCTACGGGAATCACGAACTTTAACACAAGTATTTCCCAAATTCACAACTACTCAACTAGCATGACTTTAATATCACTATCTCCATATCTCAAAACAATTATCAAGTATCAAACTTATCATAGTATTCAACACACTCATAAGAAAGTTTTTATTATTAATCTTGCATACCAAGCATATTAGGATTTTAAGCAAATTACCATGCATTAAGACTCTCAAAATAATCTAAGTGAAGCATGAGATATCAATAGTTTCTATAAAACAAATCCACCACCGTGCTCTAAAAGATATAAGTGAAGCACTAGAGCAAAATTATATAACTCAAAAGATATAAGCGAAGCACATAGGGTATTCTAACAAATTCCAAATCATATATGGCTCTCTAAAAAGGTGTGTACAGCAAGGATGATTGTGGTAAACTAACAAGCAAAGACTCAAATCATACAAGACGCTCCAAGCAAAACACATATCATGTGGCGAATAAAAATATAGCTCCAAGTAAAGTTACCGATGAATGAAGACGAAAGAGGGGATGCCTTCCGGGGCATCCCCAAGCTTAGGCTTTTGGTTGTCCTTGAATATTACCTTGGGGTGCCTTGGGCATCCCCAAGCTTAGGATCTTGCCACTCCTTATTCCATAGTCCATCGAATCTTTACCCAAAACTTGAAAACTTCACAACACAAAACATAACAGAAAACTCGTAAGCTCCATTAGTATAAGAAAGTAAATCACCACTTCAAGGTACTGTAATGAACTCATTATTTATTTATATTGGTGTTAAACCTACTGTATTCCAATTCTCTATGGTTTATAAACTATTTTACTAGCCATAGATTCATCAAAATAAGTAAACAACACATGAAAAACAGAATCTGTCAAAAACAGAACAGTCTGTAGTAATTTGAATCAAACATATACTTCTGGAACTCATAAAATTCTCAAATAAATTGCTGGACCTGAGGAATTTATCTATTAATAATCTGCAAAAAGAATTAACTAAATAGCTGTAACATCCCAAATTTTCAATTTGGAATGTTATACACTAGATCATCATTGCATATCATATTTTATTGCATTTTGGTTGATCCTAGAAAATTCTAGGCAACTCAAGGACCCTTGGAGACAGTTGGGGATTTCGTTATTTTCATATTTGAGTTTTCTCAAATTTTGAAAATAGAATCATTTGATTTTATTTATTTTATCTTCAATTATTTCTATTACAAAAATATGAGAGAGGGAATAAAATGACTTTCCCAAAATAAAGAAATACTGAAAATTTAATAAAAAAATCAACTAAGATTTTATTTTGGTTTTATTTGCTATTTTATTTGAATTAGGGAAAACGTGCATTTTTCAAAATTGCATTCAGGCCCCAAATAAATGTTCATCCTGTGCGGCTTGATTTAAGAAGCCGGGGAAAATTTATTTCGGGATTTTTGGAGTCCGTTTAGTATTCCTTTTGTTTTTTTAAACATAATTATTTTTTAAAAAAGTCCGAACCGCCTTACCGGGCCGTGTCCGACCTGGACTCCCGGCCCGGCCGGCTTTATATAGCCGGGAGGCCCAGCCGCCACCCCCCCACCGAAACCCTAGTCGCCGCCGCACCTAGCCCGCGCCGCCGCCACCCTAGCGCGCCGCCGCCCGCGCCGCTGCCTCGCCGTGCTGCCCCGCCACTCTCCGCGCCGCCCCGCCGCCGCCGCCGGACCACCACCGCCGCCGCCGCCGAATTCGCCGCCAGTTTTTTTAGGAAACCGATCAGTTTTCCGTCGGTTTTGTCAGTTTTTTAGTTTAGTTTCGGTTTTTTAAATAGATCAATTTTTCCGGTTTATTTAATTAGCGAGCGTTCACCCGTTCGTTTGTTTTAACGAACGTTCGTCATTTTTCTTTTTCTCCGATTAAATCCGTGATTTTTCTGATCGCGATTCCTGATCCGATTTTCGTTTTAGTCTAACTTTTCGCTCGTTTATCGGAATCAGGCGATTCAAGCACCTGGAGTTTCGTCTCGAAACGCTCTTTCCGTTTAACCAAATCAAACAAGTTTTTGCCACTGTAAAAAATTCCCTAGATCCAGAATAGTAAACGAATCTTGTTTCTTTTGCCGTTTGTCTTTCGTTGCTTCGTTCGTTTTGATTCTTTTTGCCAACCGGAGTTCTTAAGTTGATTTTTCTGGTTAGATCTCTTATTCAATTTTTACCTGTGTGTTAGTTGAGTTCTTATTGTGTGCTTGTTTGTTTGCGATAGAGTACCCAGAGTGCGCCGCTTGCTACTTCGAATCGCTAGGTTTTGCGGATCATCAACAAGGCAAGTAACACTTTGATCATGCTTCCAATTACCCAGTTTTTATTGCATTAGATTAATACTCACACATTCATGATTAGGATCTAATTAAATTGTGGGTTTGAGAAGTAGTTGAGGTAGTACCTATTACCTGTTTATTATCAAACCTTTGGGAGTTACTTCTACATTTGCTTATTATGCCATGCTATGCTAGTACACGTGGATTGGGTGAATGAAATCCATGACAAATGTGAGATTGTTAAATTAACAGTTTATTTAAGGTGGCAACTTAAATACACATCTGGGTGGATTGAGGCACCTGGGTATTCCAGTGATTGCCTGTTTTTCTTTATGGACCGCCACCCAGGCTCAAAGGGATCATGAGATTAATCATACTAGAACCTTCCGTGTGCAGCCACAAGCTACTATGGGCTCTAGCATAGTTGATTAAGTTGTGCGAACTCTTACAGTGGTAGACTAGGAGATGTAGGGGAAAGTAGGTGTAACGGTCTACCCGATCGTAAGGTGCTAGCACTTCTGAAAGACTATGTCTCGGTCACCCGTTTCTCAAACACCATGTAGTGTGAGAAATCCAACGGAGGTGATCGAGTCTTGTGGGGAAAAGTGCGCAAACCTCTGCAGAGTGTATAAACTAATCATGGTTAGCCGTGTCCCCGGTTATGGACATCTTGAGTATCTAGTACTTGGATTGTCATGTGAATCTCATCATGTTACTCTAAAATTTAATTTTGTAGGGTTTTGTTTAATGATGATGCTTAATTGGGATTGAGAATGCTGTCAACCATTCTCAATGTTTAACAACTACAATGATAGTTAAATAAAATTTATTCCTTTGCAGTAGGGAAAAATTGGCTTTACGCAAAATTATAATCATAGAGCTTTCCACCAGCCAAATATGCACATAGAATAGCCTATTTCATTCCATTACTCTCTATGTGTTACTTTGCCAGCATATTCCATGTGCTGACCCGTTTCGGGCTGCAACGTTAATGTTGCAGACTTTTCAGACGATGATTAAGGTGCTTTTAGGTCGTGGTTCTATACTCAGTAATGCCGTTGGAGTTTATGGACTCACTTATCTTCCAAGCCTTCCGTTGTTATCATTATTAGATGACCTTAAGCCATATTTATTGTAATAAGTTCTCTTTTGAGACTCTCGATGTAATAAGTGTGTGATTGCTACTCTGTTATAAATCCTTCAAGTACTGTGTGGTGTCAGCATTACTGATCCAGGGATGACACCTGAGCACAGAGATTGGACCGTTTGATGTCTGGTCGCTATAAGATGGTATCAGAGCACACACTGACTGTAGGACACGACCACTAAGCTAAAGCCCTAGATCACTACTCACTCTCTTCTCTTTCTGACTTCTCATCTTTTCTACTCTTTTAGGATGGCGGATGCAAGGAACAAGTTCACGCAACCGGATGAAGATACAACCTTTGGACATCACTTGAAGGAAGTCACTAGATACCTGAACATAGGAGTATCAAGCTTCACCGGAACCTACAACGCCACATTACCGGAAGAGGAGCGCTGGATGATTCAAGTTCAATTTCCAGGAAGGACATTCATGCCAGTCACTGAGCCCATAGAGTTTTCCTTTGATGCACCAACCTGGAGTCTAGAAAAGAGCATGGCAGCTCACATCGCCATGGGACGCATTGGAGAAGTTTACCGCAATGATCTCAAGGATACTATCTACCAGATTTGTGGGCGCCGAGATGAGCACTAGGAGATGATCAGCACCAGAAAGGATAGATCAATTGTAGCTTTTATCCAGGAGTTAAAGCTGTTGGGGAACGTAGAAGAAATTCAAAATTTTCTACGCATCACCAAGATCAATCTATGGAGTAATCTAGCAACGAGGGGAAGGAGAGTGCATCTACATACCCTTGTAGATTGCTAAGCGGAAGTGTTCAAGTGAACGGGGTTGATGGAGTCGTACTCGTCATGATCCAAATCACCGATGATCCTAGTGCCGAACGGAGGCACCTCCGTGTTCAACACACGTACAGCCCGGTGACGTCTCCTACACCTTGATCCAGCAAGAGGAGAAGGAGAAGTTGGGGAAGACTCCATCCAGCAGCAGCACGACGACGTGGTGGTGGTGGATGAGCGCGGGACTCCAGCAGGGCTTCGCCAAGCACTACGAGAGACGAGGAGGGAGAGGGGTAGGGCTGCGCCAACAGGGAGAGCAAATCACATGTGTTGGGTAGCCCCAAACCTCAAGTATATATAGGGGAAGGGGAGGGGCTGCGCCCCCACCGACGGTTCCCTCCCTAGGGGTGGCGGCAGCCCCCAGATCCCATCTGGGAGGCGGCCAAGGGGGAGAGAGAGGGGGGCGCACCTAGGGTGGGCCTTAGGGCCCATCTGCGCCTAGGGTTTGCCCCCTCTCCTCTTGAGGACGCCTTGGGCCTTGGTGGGAGGCGCCCCAGCCCACATAGGGGCTGGTCCCTTCCCACTATTGGCCCATGTAGGCCTCCGGGGCTGGTGGCCCCACCTGGTGGACCCCCGGACCCCTTCGGTGGTCCCGGTACACTACCGGTGATGCCCGGAACACTTCCGGTGGCCAAAACCATACTTCCTATGTATCAATCTTTACCTCCGGACCATTCCGGAACTCCTTGTGATGTCCGGGATCTCATCCAGGACTCCGAACAACATTCGGTAACCGCATACATACTTTCCCTATAACCCTAGCGTCATCGAACCTTAAGTGTGTAGACCCTACGGGTTCGGGAAACAGGCAGACATGACCGAGACACCTCTCCGGTCAATAACCAACAGCGGGATCTGGATACCCATGTTGGCTCCCACATGCTCCACGATGATCTCATCGGATGAACCACGATGTCAAGGACTTAATCAATCCCGTATACAATTCCCTTTGTCTAGCGGTACGATACTTGCCCGAGATTCGATCGTCGGTATCCCGATACCTTGTTCAATCTCGTTACCGGCAAGTCTCTTTACTTGTTCCGTAACACATCATCCCGTGATCAACTCCTTGATCACATTGTGCACATTATGATGATGTCCTACCGAGTGGGCCCAGAGATACCTCTTCGTTTACACGGAGTGACAAATCCCAGTCTCGATTCGTGCCAACCCAACAGACACTTTCGGAGATACCTGTAGTGTACCTTTATAGCCACCCAGTTACGTTGTGACGTTTGGCACACCCAAAGCACTCCTACGGTATCCGGGAGTTGCACAATCTCATGGTCTAAGGAAATGATACTTGACATTAGAAAAGCTTCAGCATACGAACTACATGATCTTGTGCTAGGCTTAGGATTGGGTCTTGTCCATCACATCATTCTACTAATGATGTGATCCCGTTATCAACGACATCCAATGTCCATGGTCAGGAAACTGTAACCATCTATTGATCAACGAGCTAGTCAACTAGAGGCTTACTAGGGACATGGTGTTGTCTATGTATCCACACATGTATCTGAGTTTCCTATCAATACAATTCCAGCATGGATAATAAACGATTATCATGAACAAGGAAATATAATAATAACCAATTTATTATTGCCTCTAGGGCATATTTCCAACAGTCTCCCACTTGCACTAGAGTCAATAATCCAGTTCACATCAATATGTGATTAACACTCAAGGTCACATCCGCATGTGACTAACACCCAAAGAGTTCTGGGTTTGATCATGTTATGCTTGTGAGAGAGGTTTCAGTCAACGTGTCTGCAGCATTCAGATCCGTATGTACTTCGCAAATTTCTATGTCATCTTATAGATGCAACTACTACACTACATTTGGAGCCATTTCAAATAACTGTTCTACTTGGAGCTATTCTAAATTGTTGCTCCATTATACGTATCCGGTATCTCTACTCAGAGCTATCCGGATAGGTGTTAAGCTTGCATCGACGTAACTCTTTACGTCGAACTCTTTATCACCTCCATAACCGAGAAACATATCCTTATTCCTCTAAGGATAATTTAGACCGCTATCTGGTGATCTACTCCTAGATCACCTTTGTACCCTCTTGCCAAATATGTGGCAAGGCACACATCAGGTGTGGTACTCAGCATGGCATACCGTATGGAGCCTGTGACAAAAGCATAGGGGACGACCTTCGTCCTTCCTCTTTCTTCTGCCGTGGTCGAGCTTTAAGTCTTAACTTCATACCTTACAACTCAGGCAAGAACTCCTTATTTGACTGATCCATCTTGAACACCTTCAAGATCATGTCAAGGTATGTGCTCATTTGAAAGTACCATTAAGCGTTTTGATCTATCCTTATAGATCTTGATGCTCAATGTTCAAGTAGCTTAATCCAGGCTTTCCATTGAAAAACACTTTCCAAATAACCCTATATGCTTTCCAGAAATTCTACGTCATTTCTGATCAACAATATGTCAACAACATATACTCATCAGAAATTCTATAGTGCTCCCACTCACTTGTTTGGAAATACAAGTTTCTCATAAACTTTGTATGCACCCAAAAACTTTGATCATCTCATCAAAGCATATATTCCAACTCTGAGATGCTTACTCCAATCCTTAGAAGGATTGCTGGAGCTTTGCATACTTGTTAGCATCTTTCAGGATTGACAAAACCTTCCGGTTGTATCACATACAACCTTTCCTCAAGAAAATCGTCGAGGAAACAATGTTTTGACATCCTATCTGCAAGATTTCATAAATAATGCAGTAATCGCTAATATAATTCCAACAGACTCTTAGCATCACTACGAGTGAGAAAGTCTCATCGTAGTCAACTCCTTGAACTTGTCGGGAAACATCTTAACGACAAGTCGAGCTTTCTTAATGGTGATACTTACCATCATTGTCCGTCCTCCTTTTAAAATCCATATGTACCTAACAGCCTTACGACCATCAAGTAGTTCTTCCAAAGTCTACACTTTGTTTTCATATATGGATCCTCTCTCGGATTATATGGCCTCGAGCCATTTTGGAATCCAGGCCCACCATCGCTTCTCCATAGCTCGTAGGTTCATTGTTGTCTAGCAAAATGACTTCCAAGACAGGATTACATACCATTCTGAAGTAGAACGCATCCTTGTCATCCCACGAGGTATGGTAGTGACTTGATCTGAAGTTTCATGATCACTATCATAAGCTTCCACTTCAATTGGTGTAGGTGCCGCAGGAACAACTCCCTGTGCCCTGCCACACACTAGTTGAAGAGACGGTTCAATAACCTCATCAAGTCTCCACCATCCTCCCACTCAATTCTTTCGAGAGAAACTTTTCCTCGGGAAAGGACCCGATTCTAGAAACAATCCCTTATTGCTTTCGGATCTGAGACAGGAGGTACACCCAACTGTTTTGGGTGTCCTGTGAAGATGCATTTATCCGCTTTGGGTTCGAGCTTGTCAGCCTGAAACTTTTCACATAAGCGTCGCAGCCCCAAACCTTTTAACAAATGACAGCTTAGGTTTCTCTAAACCATAGTTCATACGGTGTCATCTCATCGGAATGACGTGGTGCCCTATTTAAAGTGAATGTGGTTGTCTCTAATGCCTAACCCATAAACTATCGTGGTAATTCGATAAGAGACATCATGGTATGTATCATATCCAATAGGGTGCAGTTATGATGTTCGGACACACCATCATACTATGGTGTTTCAGGCTGTATTAGTTGTGAAACAATTTCCACAATGTCTTAATTCTGTGCCAAACTCGTAATTCAGACATTCATCTCTATGATCATATCATAGATATTTTATCCTCTTGTCACGATGATCTCTCACCTTCACCCTGAAATTACTTGAACCTTTCAATAATTCAGACTCGTGATTCATCAAGTAAATATACTCAACATCTACTCAAATCATCTGTGAAGTAAGAAAATAACGATATCCACTACACGCCTCAGCACTCATTGGACTGCACACATCAAAATGTATTACTTCCAACAAGTTGCTTTCTAGTTCCATTTTACTGAAAACGAGGCTTTCAGTCATCTTGCCCATGTGGTATGATTTGCATGTCTCAAGTGGTTCAAAATCAAGTGAGTCCAAACGGTCCATTTGCATGGAGTTTCTTCATGCATATACACCAATAGACATGGTTCGCATGTCTCAAACTTTTCAAAAAACGAGTGAGCCCAAAGATCCATCAACATGGAGCTTCTTCATGCATTTTATACCGATATGACTTACGTGGCAGTGCCACAAGTAGGTGGTACTATCATTACTATCTTATATCTTTTGGCATGAACATGTGTATCACTACGATCGAGATTCAATAAACCATTCATTTTAGGTGCAAGACCATTGAAGGCATTATTCAAATAAACAGAGTAACCATTATTCTCCTTAAATGAATAACCGTATTGCGATAGACATAATCCAATCATGTCTATGCTTAATGCAAACACCAATCTCGATGGTAGAGGGAGCGTGCGATGCTTGATCACATCAAGCTTGGGAAAAACTTCCAACACATATCGCCAGCTTACCTTTAGCTAGTCTCCGTTTATTCCGCAGCCTTTTATTTCGAGTTTACTAACACTTAGCAACCGAACCGGTATCTAATACCATGGTGCTACTAGGAGTACTAGTAAAGTACAATGTATATCCAATATACTTCTATCGACCTTGCCAGCCTTCTCACCTACCAAGTATCTAGGGTAATTCTGCTCCAGTGGCTGTTCCCCTTATTACAGAAGCACTTAGTATCGGGTTTGGGTTCAACCTTGGGTTTCTTCACTAGAGCAGCAGCTGATTTGCCGTTTCATGAAGTATCCCTTCTTGCCCTTGCCCTTCTTGAAACAAGTGGTTTCACCAACCATCAACAATTGATGCTCCTTCTTGATTTCTACTTTCGTGGTGTCAAACATCACGAATATCTCAAGGATCATCATATATGTCCCTGATATATTATAGTTCATCACGAAGCTCTAGCAGCTTGGTGGTAATGAGTTCGGAGAAACATCACTATCTCATCTGGAAGATCAACTCCCACTCGATTCAAATGATTGTTGTACTCAGACAATCTGAGCACAAGCTCAACAATTGAGCTTTTCTCCCTTAGTTTGCAGGCTAAGAAAATCGTCGGAGGTCTTATACCTCTTGACGTGGGCATGAGCCTGAAATCCCAATTTCAGCCCTCGAAACATCTCATATGTTTCGTGACGTTTCAAAACATCTTTGGTGCCTCAACTCTAAACCGTTTAACTGAACTATCACGTAGTTATCAAAATGTGTATGTCAGATGTTCGCAACATCCACAGACGACGTTCGAGGTTCAGCACACTGAGCGGTGCATTAAGGACACAAGCCTTCTATGAAGCAATGAGGACAATCCTCAGTTCACGGACCTAGTCCACATAATTGCTACTATCAACTTTCAACTAAATTTTCTCCAGGAACACATCTAAATAGTAGAACTGAAGCGCGAGCCATGACATAATTTGCGAAGACCTTTTGACTATGTTCAGGATAATTAAGTTCATCTTATGAACTCCCACTTAGATAGACATCCCTCTAGTCGTCTAAGTGATTACATGATCCGAGTCAACTAGGCTGTGTCCGATCATCATGTGAGACGGACTAGTCAACATCGGTGAACATCTTCATGTTGATCGTATCTTCTATACGACTCATGTTCAACCTTTCAGTCTTCTGTGTTCCGAGGCCATGTCTGTACATGCTAGGCTCGTCAAGTCAACCTAAGTGTTTGCATGTGTAAATCTGTCTTACACCCGTTGTATGTGAACGTTAGAATCTATCACACCCGATCATCACGTGGTGCTTCGAAACAACGAACTGTCGCAACGGTGCACAGTTAGGGGGAACACTTTCTTGAAATTATTATGAGGGATCATCTTATTTACTACCGTCGTTCTAAGTAAACAAGATGTAAAAACATGATAAACATCACATGCAATCAAATAATAGTGACATGATATGGCCAATATCATATAGCTCCTTTGATCTCCATCTTGGGGCTCCATGATCATCTTGTCACCGGCATGACACCATGATCTCCATCATCATGATCTCCATCATCATGTATCCATGAAGTTGCTCGCCAACTATTACTTCTACTACTATGGCTAACACGTTTAGCAATAAAGTAAAGTAATTTACATGGCGTTTCTCAATGACACGCATGTCATACAAAAAATAAAGACAACTCCTATGGCTCCTGCCGGTTGTCATACTCATCGACATCCAAGTCGTGATTCCTATTACAAGAACATGATCTCATACATCACATATATATCATTCATCACATCCTTTGGCCATATCACATCACAAAACACTTGCTGCAAAAACAAGTTAGACATCCTCTAATTGTTGTTGCAAGTTTTTACGTGGCTGTTATAGGTTTCTAGCAAGAACGTTTCTTACCTACGCCAAAACCACAACGTGAATTGCCAATTTCTATTTACACTTCATAAGGACCCTGTTCATCGAATCCGATCCGACTAAAGTGGGAGAGACAGACACCCGCCAGCCACCTTATGCAACTAGTGCATGTTAGTCGGTGTAACCGGTCTCACGTAAGCGTACGTGTAAGGTTGGTCCGGGCCGCTTCATCCCACGATGCCGCCGAATCAAGATAAGACTAGTAACGGCAAGATAATTGACAATATCGATTCCCACAACTACTTTGTGTTCTACTCGTGCATAGTAACTACGCATAGACCTAGCTCATGATGCCACTGTTGGGGAACGTAGCAGAAATTCAAAACTTTCTACGCATCACCAAGATCAATCTATGGAGTAATCTAGCAACGAGGGGAAGGAGAGTGCATCTACATACCCTTGTAGATCGCTAAGCGGAAGCGTTCAAGTGAACGGGGTTGATGGAGTCGTACTCGTCGTGATCCAAATCACCGATGATCCTAGTGCCGAATGGACGGCACCTCCGTGTTCAACACATGTACAGCCCGGTGACGTCTCCTATGCCTTGATCTAGCAAGGGGAGAAGGAGAAGTTGGGGAAGACTCCATCCAGCAGCAGCACGACGGCGTGGTGGTGGTGGATGAGCGCGGGACTCCAGCAGGGCTTCGCCAAGCACTACGAGAGACGAGGAGGGAGAGGGGTAGGGCTGCGCCAACAGGGAGAGCAAATCACATGTGTTGGGCAGCCCCAAACCTCAAGTATATATAGGGGAAGGGGAGGGGCTGCGCCCCCACCTACGGTTCCCTCCCTAGGGGTGGCGGCAGCCCTGAGATCCCATCTGGGAGGCGGCCAAGGGGGAGAGAGAGGGGCCACACCTAGGGTGGGCCTTAGGGCCCATCTGCGCCTAGGGTTTGCCCCCTCTCCTCTTGAGGACGCCTTGGGCCTTGGTGGGAGGCGCCCCAGCCCACATAGGGTCTGATCCCTTCCCACTATTGGCCCATGTAGGCCTCCGGGGCTGGTGGCCCCACCTGGTGGACCCCCGGACCCCTCCGGTGGTCCCGGTACACTACCGGTGATGCCCGGAACACTTCCGGTGGCCAAAACCATACTTCCTATATATCAATCTTTACCTCCGGACCATTCCGGAACTCCTCGTGATGTCCGGGATCTCATCCGGGACTCCGAACAACATTCAGTAACCGCGTACATACTTTCCCTATAACCCTAGCGTCATCGAACCTTAAGTGTGTAGACCCTACGGGTTCGGGAAACATGCAGACATGACCGAGACACCTCTTCGGTCAATAACCAACAGCGGAATCTGGATACCCATGTTGGCTCCCACATGCTCCACGATGATCTCATCAGATGAACCACGATGTCAAGGACTTAATCAATCCCGTATACAATTCCCTTTGTCTAGCGGTACGATACTTGCCCGAGTTTCGATCGTTGGTATCCTGATACCTTGTTCAATCTCGTTACCGGCAAGTCTCTTTACTCATTCCGTAACACATCATCCCGTGATCAACTCCTTGATCACATTGTGCACATTATGATGATGTCCTACTGAGTGGGCCCAGAGATACCTCTTCGTTTACACGGAGTGACAAATCCCAGTCTCGATTCGTGCCAACCCAACAGACACTTTCAGAGATACCTGTAGTGTACCTTTATAGCCACCCAGTTATGTTGTGATGTTTGGCACAGCCAAAGCACTCCTACGGTATCCGGGAGTTGCACAATCTCATGGTCTAAGGAAATGATACTTGACATTAGAAAAGCTTCAGCATACGAACTACATGATCTTGTGCTAGGCTTAGGATTGGGTCTTTTCCATCACATCATTCTCCTAATGATGTGATCCCGTTATCAACGACATCCAATGTCCATGGTCAGGAAACCGTAACCATCTATTGATCAACGAGCTAGTCAACTAGAGGCTTACTAGGGACATGGTGTTGTCTATGTATCCACACATGTATCTGAGTTTCCTATCAATACAATTCCAGCATGGATAATAAATATTATCATGAACAAGGAAATATAATAATAACCAATTTATTATTGCCTCTAGGGAATATTTCCAACAAAAGCAGCACATTCGACGTCAGGAGAACCAGATGTGCGCCGACATGATAGATCTGAAGAAGGGGAGGACAATAATCAAGGAACTGGAGGAAGAACTCAAGGCTACACGTGAAGATTATGAAGAGGAAATTGAAGTATTAGTGGACAAAAATGACGATCTAATCAAGAAGATTGGAATATTCATGGGAGGCCCTACACCAGTAGAAGAAGACGAGGAACCCAAGAAGATTCGCCCGGAAGACTACATCATCATCGACGACACCGACTCGGATCCAGATGATAGCGATGATGACTATGTTGATGAAGCTGGAGCAGATAGCATGGAGTCTGCAACCGAAGAATATTTCTAGTAGATCATTCCAACAGTAGTAGTATTCCACCATGTAAATATAGTAGCCCGAGCACTTTTGCGATAGTTAGATCGATTGTATGCTCTTGTTTGATTGAATGAAGTGAATTGTTTGCTTTTGTCTCATGTGCATATGGGTAGTGTTTTCTCTTTAGACCCCCTCTATTCTTAAATCTCATCTTTTCTAAACCCTCAGATGCCTCCGAGATGTGACCCCAGATTTACCTTCCCACCGGAGCTCACTCAGTTGATCTAGCAGCAGAACACATTGATGCAGTTTCTAGTCCAGAACCAGAATCAGGGGAACAACAACAACCCACCACCACCACCACCACCTGTTGATCACTTAGCCCATTTTCTTAGGCTGAATCTGCTGGTGTTTTCCAGTAGCACCGAGCCAATAGTAGCAGATGATTGGCTCCGCAAGACAGCTAGGAAGTTGACCACAGCAGGATGCACAGATGCGGAAAAGGTGAAGTTTGCCGCACATCAGCTTGAAGGACCCGCAGCATCATGGTGGGAGAATTTCACAACCACTTTCCCTGTCGACACTGTCACGTGGGACCAGTTTCAGCAGGCTTTTCGTACTGCCCATGTTCAGCAGGAGCTATGGCCATGAAGAAGCGAGAGTTTCGCAACTTGCGCCAAGGAGGACAGACAGTTGGCCAGTATGTGGAGGACTTTAGTAAGTTAGCACGTTATGCCCCAGATGACGTTGCTACTGATGCAGCTAAGCAGGAGAAGTTTCTGGAAGGACTGAATGATGAGTTGAGCATGCAGTTGATGGTAGCAACCTTCAACAATTACCAGGAGTTGGTAGATCATGCTCTCATGATTGAAGGGAAGCAACAACAGATTGAGAATCGCAAGAGGAAGTATGGACAAGGGAAGTACAATTCAGGAGCTCAGCAGAAGCCACGTTTTACCCCTAGACCGGGAGGACATTTAAATTGCATTATCATCCCGGAAAGGCTAATGTAGTAGCTGACGCGTTGAGCCGTAAAAGCCACGTCAACACACTAATGACGGGATATGTACCAAGGGAGTTAGCTGAAAATCTTCGAGAGCTATGTTTGGAAATAGTTCCAAGAGGCTATGTAGCAGCATTGGAGATTCAGTCTACTTTGATGGATAAGATCAGAGAAGCTCAAAAGACCGACAAGGAGATTGCCTCTATAAAAGAGAAAACGAGCAAAGGAAAAGCTAAGGGATTTCGTGAGGATGAGCACGATACCTTATGGTTTGAAGACCGTGTTTATGTGCCAAATGATTCGGAGATCAGGAAGTTAATTCTGCAAGAGGCCCATGATTCACCATATTCGAATCACCCAGGAAATAGCAAAATGTATTTGGATTTGAAGGACACCTTCTGGTGGACCGGAATGAAGAAGGATATTGTGGAGTATGTAGCAGTTTGTGATGTATGTCAGAGAGTAAAGGCAGAGCATCAGAAGCCAGCAGGATTGCTACAACCATTGCCGATACCCGAATGGAAGTGGGATAAGTTAGGCATGGATTTTATTACAGGATTGCCCAGAACACGTTTAGGCTATGACTCGATATGGGTTGTAGTCGATCGTTTGACAAAGGTAGCTCATTTTATTCCAGTGAAGACTACCTATACCAGTGCAAAGTTGGCAAAGATATACATGACCAGAATCGTATGTCTGCATGGAGTTCCAAGGAACATTGTATCAGATAGAGGAACCCAATTCACCTCAAAGTTCTAGAATCAGTTACATGAAACCTTGGGTACCAGACTGGAGTTTAGTACAGCTTTCCACCTGCAGACAGATGGACAGACCGAGAGAGTTAATCAGATTTTGGAGGATATGCTGAGAGCTTGTGCGCTAGATTACGGATCTAGTTGGGACGAGAATTTGCCCTATGCAGAGTTCTCTTACAACAAAAGTTATCAATCCAGTTTGAAGATGGCCCCTTTCGAAGCCTTGCACGGAAGGAGGTGCAGGACCCCATTGTCTTGGGATGAAGTTGGAGACCGCCAGTTGTTTGGACCAGATCTGATAAAGGAGTCTGAACAAAATGTGAAATTGATTCGCGATAGGCTCAAGGTAGCTCAATCCAGGCAGAAGAGTTATGCAGATTCTAAATGCAAGGAGACATTTTACGAAGTCGGAGACCGAGTTTATCTTCGAGTATCTCCACTTCGAGGAGTTAAGCGCTTTGGAGTTAAGGGAAAGTTAGCGCCACGTTTTGTAGGCCCATATAAAGTTTTGGAGCGTATGGGAGAAGTAGCCTATAAGTTGGAATTACCCGAAGGATTGTCAGGAGTTCACAACGTGTTCCACGTATCCCAGTTGAAGAAGTGCCACGCAGAGATGGCTGATATACCACTGAGAGATACAGTGCCACTGGAAGCAATTCAGTTGGACACTGATTTGACCTATGAGGAGAAACCAGTCAAGATTTTAGAGTATGCCAGTCGAGTCACCCGCAGCAAGGTTATAAAGTTTTGCAAAGTTCAGTGGAGCCACCACACGGAGGATGAAGCCACCTGGGAGCGAGAGGAAGAATTGCTGAAGGACCACCCTCACCTATTTTCTAGCCAACCCGAATCTCGAGGGCGAGATTCATCTTAAGGGGGTAGGTTTGTAACATCCCAAATTTTCAATTTGGAATATTATACACTAGATCATCATTGCATATCATATTTTATTGCATTTTGGTTGATCCTAGAAAATTCTACGCAACTCAAGGACCCTTGGAGAGAGTTGGGGATTTCGTTATTTTCATATTTGAGTTTTCTCAAATTTTGAAAATAGGATAATTTTATTTTATTTATTTTATCTTCAATTATTTCTATTACAAAAATATGAGAGAGGGAATAAAATGACTTTCCCAAAATAAAGAAATATTGAGGATTTAATAAAAAAATCAAGTAAGATTTTATTTTGGTTTTATTTGCTATTTTATTTGAATTAGGGAAAATGCGTGTTTTTCAAAATTGCATTTAGGCCCCAAATAAATGTGCATCCTGTGCGTCTTGATTTTAGAAGCCGGGGAAAATTTAGTTTGGGATTTTTGGAGTCCGTTTAGTATTCCTTTGTTTTTTTCTAAGCGTAATTATTTTTTTTTAAAAGTCTGAACCGCCTTACTGGGCCGTGTCCGACCTAGACTCCCGACCCGGCCGGATTTATATAGCCGGGAGGCCCAGCCACCACCCCCACCAAAACCCTAGCCGCCGCCGCCCCTAGCACGCGCCACCGCCGCCGCCCGCCGCCGCTGCCCCGCCGCTCGCCGCGCCGCCTCGCCGCCGCCGCCGCCCGACCACCGCCGCCGCCGCCGGATCCTTCCCCGGAGGTAATTTTTTTTCCTTTCGCCGCCGGTTTTTTTAGGAAACCGATCGGTTTTCCGTCGGTTTTTTTAGTTTAGTTTCGGTTTTTTTAAATAGATCGGTTTTTCCGGTTTATTTAATTAGCGAGCGTTCGCCCATTCGTTCGTTTTAACGAACGTTCATCGTTTTTCTTTTTCTCGGATTAAATCCGTGATTTTTCTGATCGCGATTCCTGATCCGATTTTCGTTTTAGTCTAACTTTTCGCTCGTTTATCGGAATCAGGCGATTCAAGCGCCTGGAGTTTCGTCTTGAGACCCTCTTTCTGTTTAACCAACTCAAACAAGTTTTTGCCACTGTAAAAATTGCCCTAGATCCAGAATAGTAAACGAAGCTTGTTTCTTTTGCCGTTTGTCTTTTGTTGCTTCGTTCGTTTTGATTCTTTTTGCCAACCAGAGTTCTTAAGTTGAACTTTCCGGTTAGATATCTTATTTGAGTTTTACCTGTGCATTAGTTGAGTTCTTATTGTGTGCTTGTTTGTTTGCGATAGAGTACCCGGAGTGCGCTGCTTGCTACTTCGAATCGCTAGGTTTTTCGGATCATCAGCAAGGCAAGTAACACTTTGATCATACTTCCAATTACCCAGTTTTTATTGCATTAGATCAATCCTCACACATTGCATGATTAGGATCTAATTAAATTGTGGGTTTGGGAAGTAGTTGAGGTAGTACCTATTACCTATTTATTATCAAACCTTTGGGAGTTACTTCTACGTTTGCTTATTATGCCATGCTATGCTAGTAGATGTGGATTGGGTGAGTGAAATCCATGACAGATGTGAGATTGTTAAATTAACGGTTTATTTAAGGTGGCAACTTAAATACACATCTGGGTGGATTGAGGCACCTGGGTATTCCAGCGATTGCCCGTTTTTCTTTATGGACCGCCACCCAGGCTCAAAGGGATCATGAGATTAATCATACTAGAACCTTTCGTGTGTAGCCACAAGCTACTATGGGTTCTAGAATAGTTGATTAAGTTGTGCGAACTCTTACAGTGGTAGACTAGCAGATGCAGGGGAAAGTTGGTGTAACGATCTACCCGATCGTAAGGTGCTAGCGCTTCTGAAAGACTATGTCTCGGTCATCCGTTTCTCAAACACCATGTAGTGCGAGAAATCCAATGGAGGCGATCGAGTCTTGTGGGGAAAAGTGTGCAAACCTCTGCAGAGTGTATAAACTAATCATGGTTAGCCGTGTCCCCGGTTATGGACATCTTGAGTATCTAGTACTTGGATTGTCATGTGAATCTCATCATGTTACTCTAAAATTTAATTTTGTTGGGTTTTGTTTAATGATGATGCTTAATTGGGATTGAGAATGCTGTCAACCATTCTCAATGTTTAACAACTACCATGATAGTTAAATAAAATGTATTCCTTTGTAGTAGGGAAAAATTGGCTTTACGCAAAATTGTAACCATAGAGATTTCCACCAGCCAAATATGCATATAGAATAGCCTATTTCATTCCATTACTCTCTATGTGTTACTTTGCCAGCATATTCCATGTGCTGACCCGTTTCAGGCTGCAACGTTAATGTTGCAGACTTTTCAGATGATGATTAAGGTGCTTTTAGGTCGTGGTTCTATACTCAATGATGCCGTTGGAGTTTATGGACTCACTTATTTTCCAAGCCTTCCGCTGTTATCGTTATTAGATGGCCTTAAGCCATATTTATTGTAATAAGTTCTCTTTTGAGACACTCGATGTAATAAGTGTGTGATTGCTACTCTGTTATAAATCCTTCAAGTACTGTGTGGTGTCAGCATTACTGATCCAGGGATGACACCTGAGCACAGAGATTGGACCGTTTGAGGTCTGGTCGCTACAATAGCACTCTCCAAATAAAAATGGCAGCAATTCTCGTGAGCGCTAAAGTTTCTGTTTTTTACAGCATGATCAACATGACTTCTCCCAAGTCTTCCCAAAGGTTCTACTTGGCACAAACACTAATTAAAAGCATAAAACCACATCTAAACATAGGATAGATGAATTATTTATTACTAAATAGGAACAAAAAGCAAGGAACAAGAATAAAATTGGGTTGCCTCCCAACAAGCGCTATCGTTTAACGGCCCGAGCTAGGCATGATGATTTCAATGATGCTCACATAAAGGATAGGAATTGAAACATAAAGAGAGCATCATGAAGAATATGACTAGCACATTTAAGTCTAACATACTTCTTATGCATAGGGATTTTGTGAGCAATCATCTTGTGGGAACAAGAATCAACTTGCATAGGAAGGTAAAGCAAGCAACACTTCAAGATTTTAGGCACATAGAGAGGAAACTTGGGATTATTGCAATTCCTACAAGCATATGTTCATCACTCATAATAATTTTCAGTAGCAACATGAATGAATTCAACAATATAACCAGCACCTAAAGCATTCTTTTCATGATCTACAAGCATAGAAATTTTACTACTCTCCACATAAGCAAAATTCTTCTCATGAATAATAGTGGGAGCAAACTCAACAAAATAATTATCATGTGAGGCATAATCCAATTGAAAACTAAAATCATGATGACAAGTTTCATGGATATCATTATTCTTTGTAGCATACAAGTCATCACAATAATCATCATAGATAGCAACTTTATTCTCTTAATCAATTGGAACCTCTTCCGAAATAGTGGATTCATCACTAAATAAAGTCATGACCTCTCCAAATCCACTTTCATAAATATAATCATCATAGATAGGAGGCATGTTATCATCATAATAAATTTGCTCATCAAAACTTGGGGGACTAAAAATATCATCTTCATCAAACATAGCTTCCCCAAGCTTGTGGTTTTTCATATCATTAGCATCATGGGTATTCAAGGAATTCATACTAACAAAATTGCAAACATGCTCATCATTCAAATATTTAGTGCCAAACATTTTATAGATTTCTTCTTCTAGCACTTGAGCACAACTATCCTTTCCGTCATACTCATGAAAGATATTAAAAAGGTGAAGCGTATGAGACAAACTCAACTCCATTTTTTTATAGTTTTCTTTTATAAACTAAACTAGTGATAAAACAAGAAAGTAAAAGACTCGATTACAAGATCAAAAGATATACCTTCAAGCACTCACCTCCCCGGCAATGGCGCCAGAAAAGAGTTTGATGTCTACTACACAACCTTCTTCTTGTAGACGTTGTTGGGCCTCCAAGTGCAGAGGTTTTAGGACAGTAGCAAATTTCCCTCAAGTGGATGACCTAAGGTTTATCAATCCGTGGGAGGCGTAGGATGAAGATGGTCTCTCTCAAGCAACCCTGCAACCAAATAACAAAGAGTCTCTTATGTCCCCAACACACCCAATACAATGGTAAATTGTATAGGTGCACTAGTTCGGGCGAAGAGATGGTGATACAAGTGGTATATGGATAGTAGATAAAGGTTTTTGTAATCTGAAATTATAAAAACAGCAAGGTAACTAATGATAAAAGTGAGCATAAGCGGTATTGCAATGATAGGAAACAAGGCCTAGGGTTCATACTTTCGCTAGTGTAAGTTCCTTCAACAATACTAACATAATTGGATCACATAACTATCCCTCGACATGCAACAAAGAGTCACTCCAAAGTCACTAATAGCGGAGAACGAACGAAGAGATTATGGTAGGGTACGAAACCACCTCAAAGTTATTCTTTCCAATCAATCCGTTGGGCTATTCCTATAAGTGTCATAAACAGCCCTACAGTTCGTACTAGAATAACACCTTATGACACAAATCAACCAAAACCCTAATGTCACCTAGATACTCCAATGTCACCTCAAGTATCTGTGGGTATGATTATACGATATGCATCACACGATCTCAGATTCATCTATTCAACCAACACAAATGACCTCAAAGAGTGCCCCAAAGTTCTACCGGAGAATCACGACGAAAACGTGTGCCAACCCCTATGCATAGGTTCATGGGCGGAACCCGCAAGTTGATCACCAAAACATACATCAAGTGAATCACATGATATCCCATTGTCACCACAGATACGCACGGCAAGACATACATCAAGTGTTCTCAAATCTTTAAAGACTCAATCCGATAAGATAACTTCAAAGGGGAAACTCAATCCATTACAAGAGAGTAGAGGGGGAGGAGAAACATAAGATCCAACTATAATAGCAAAGCTCGCGATACATCAAGATCGTATCACCTCAAGAACATGAGAGAGAGAGAGAGATCAAACACATAGCTACTGGTACATACCCTCAGCCCCGAGGGAGAACTACTCCCTCCTTGTCATGGAGAGCACCAGGATGATGAAGATGGCAACCGGAGAGGGATGCCCCCTCCGGCAGGGTGCCGGAACGGGTCTAGATTGGCTTTCGGTGGCTACGGAGGCTTCTGGCGGCGGAACTCCCGATCTATTGTGCTCTTCAATAGTTTTAGGGTACATGGGTATATATGGGTGAAAGAGATATGTCAGGGGAGCCACGAGGGGCCCACGAGGGTGGAGGGCACGCCCCCTACCTCGTGGCCTCCTTGAAGCTTCCCTTACGTGGACTCCAAGTCTCCCGGGCTTCTTCTGGTCCAAAAATAAGTTTTGTGAAGTTTCAGGTCAATTGGACTCCGTTTGGTTTTCCTTTTCTGCGATATTCTAAAACAAGGTAAAAACAGAAACTGGCACCGTGCTCTGGGTTAATAGTTTAGTCCCAAAAATGATATAGAAGTGTATAATAAAGCCCATAAACATCCAAAATAGTAGATAATATAGCATGGAGCAATCAAAAATTATAGATACGTTGGAGACGTATCAACATCCCCAAGCTTAATTCCTGCTCGTCCTCGAGTAGGTAAATGATAAAAAACAGATTTTTTGATGCGGAGTGCTACTTGGCATACTTTCAATGTAATTCATCTTAATTGTGGCATGAATATTCAGATCTGAAAGATTCAAGATAAAAGTTCATATTGACATCAAAATAACAATACTTCAAGCATACTAACTAGGCAATTATGTCTCCTCAAAATAACATGGCCAAAGAATCATGAAGACGTACGACTATATCAACCGCGTTGTCATAACGCTTCTGCTTATGGTCTACGAGGGTACGTAGACAACACTCTCCCCTCTCGTTGCTACGCATCACCATGATCTTGCGTGTGCGTAGGAATTTTTTTAAATTACTACGTTCCCCAACAGTGGCATCCGAGCCAGGTTTATGCGTAGATGTTATATGCATGAGTAGAACACACAGGAGTTGTGGGCGTGGGTATATACATATTGCTTGCCGTCACTAGTTGATTCTTGATTCCACGGTATTGTTGGATGAAGTGGCTCAGATGACATTGCGCATACGCTTACGCGAAACTGGTTATACCTACATGCTTCGTACACAGGTGGCTAGTGGGTGTCTATTTCTCCAACTTTAGTTGAATCGGATTCAATGAACATGGTTCTTTCTGAAGATCAAAAAGCAATCACTATACCGCATTGCGGTTTTTAATGCATAGGTAAGAACGGTTCTTGCTCAACCCATAGCAGCCACGTAAAACTTGGAACAACAAAGTAGAGGACGTCTAACTTGTTTTTGCAGGGCTTGTTGTGATGTGATATGGTCAAGATGTGATGAGATATAAGTTGTTGTATGAGATGATCATGTTTTTGTTGACGTTATCGGCAACTGGCAGAAGCCTTATGGTTGTCACTTTATTGCATAAGATGCAAGCGCCAAATAATTGCTTTACTTTATCACTATGCGATAGCAATAGTTGCAAAGAGAAATAGTTGGCGAGACGACCATGTGATGACACGTTGATAGAGATCAAGATGATGGAGATCATGGGGTCATGCCGGTGACGATAGAGATCATGACGGTACTTTGGAGATGGAGATGAAAGGCGCAAGATGATCATGGCCATATCATGTCACATATTTTGATTGCATGTGATGTTGTGACGCCCCTAGACCGTTGCGGCAGGTCTCTTCTAGTTATTCGTTGTTGTTGCCTTGTCATTTTTTGCGTGTCATGCATTTCATATCATGTCATCATGTGCATTGCATCATCATGTTTTCAAAACTTGCATCCGTCTGGGTTCCCCCAGTTCCGTCCGTTGTCCGTTCTGAGCCCAGACACACTTGCACGAGCCCGCGGCACGTCCGAAATATTATTTTATAAATGGCCGGAAAATGTTCTCGAAATGGGTTGAAAGTTGGCGTGCCGTCTTATTATAGTGTAGGTAGGCCGCCTGCCAAGTTTCATTGCATTCGGAGTTCGTTTGATGCCCCAACGAATAACTATAGCGACAATATAGTCGGTCAAACGTCGGACGTTTTCGGTCTCCAAAAACTGTTGCCGGGCTTTCCCTCTCTTTCCTCTCTAGACCGTCTACATAGTCCACTACCTACCGCTAGGCAACCTAAGCTCTCTCGCCAGCCCACGGCCCTCCTCGCGCGCGTGCCCGAAAGCTGTCCCAGACCCGACCCGGGCAGTCGTCACCGTTGGGTCTGGATCATCCCCAAACGTCTATAAAACATCACCGTTTTCTTGTTTGGACTCCCTAACCCATTCATCTCGGACCATCCAATTTTGATTGGATGATCCAAAATACTCCCTCCTATCTATATTCTAGTATATATAGTAGATAAACTCCTAACCCTAAATTTTAGGGACAATGTCCCATCCATCTCCTCAACCGCCGCCGCCACTCTCTCCCTTGGGATCCTCCCAGATCCCCTCCTCATCTCCTCCTGCACCAACCACAGCTCCACCTCGTCTTCAGCGCTGGACCAACCAGTATCGCCGCTGCCAACAGCCACTGGATCGATCTAGCGGCCAAGGAACAGCACGACGCCGCCCTTGCCGACCGCCGTCGGCCACCACTGTCAGGCCGCCCCCTGCCTCTCCTCCTTCCTTCCTTGTGCTATCCCCTCTCCCTCACGATCGCTCTCTCTCTCCCGCAGGATCCCTCCACCAGGGACTGTCATCGGCCGAAGCTCCCCATCGTCGTCGTCGTCCCGCCAGTGAGCAGCACAAGCAACACCCGGATTTGCCCTCCCTTCGTTCCCCGCACCTCCGCGTCGTTGGAGCAGGAGCTCCATCTGCTGCCTCTGCCCCGAGCTTCCTCGCCGTGCTCGGGCGTCCTCCACCCGGGGACCGACGCTTCCATCGCCATCGTCGTTCGAGGCCAGCGCCTCGCCTCTTCTTCGAACCGGGGAGCAGAGACCCAAGGCCGCCTCAAGCTCCCGTGCCGACCCCTCTCCATCCTGCCGCTCGCCGGAGTGGGCTACCAGCACCGCCGCTCCTCTGCGCCCTAAACCTGCTGTAGTTGACTCCGTTCTTTCGTAACGAGAAGGAGCAGCTCGCTCGCCTCGCGTTGACCTCCCAGATCCAGCCGGCCCAGTGCGTCCCTTGCCGGCCTCTCTTCCACCGAACGGGCCAAGGCCCATGGTGAGAAACCCCCCGGCGCCCCTTTGTTTTTTTTCTGTTGGGCCTGCTCCAGTGTTAGTTTCGGCCTGTGTAGTTTTTTCCCAGATCTGCGAATTTATCTATTATTCAGTGTATTACAGTTTTGCAGAAAAGCCCCTCTAGATGAGGCATTTAATAACTCATCAACCGTGCATCACATGTAAAAACTTAATATATGAAAGTTGCTTAGAATTTTGTGTAGATTAATAATTTCCAACTTTCATGCATGTTTAAAATGTTTAAACTGTTGTTTGCATTAAATTGCTTAAACGCCATGCTAAAATGCTTTAATTCATAACTTAATAACCGTAACTCGGTTTTATATAAACTTTATATGTAAATAGGGTAGAAAATTGCCTAGTTTAACATGGTGTACTTGCTTTGCATGTTTAACAACTCTAAAATATGGTTTAGGGCAGAAGAGTACCAAATATAATATTGCACATGAGGAGTTTCCGGACTTGTTGTTTGTTGTTCCGGCCTCATTTAAACTTGCCTAGATAGGTAGTTTTCATTATGCTTCACCTCTTGCCATGTTTAACGACATTTAATATTGTTGGGTACATAAATGAGATCGAAGTAAATAAGACGTGTGGTGTTCCGTCAATATGCAACTCGTTGCATATTGAGCTCCACTTAATTTGTAGAATTGCTTGTGCACTTTGCCATGCCATTCCTCATTAAACCAGACATGCATCATACTTGGTTGTGCATCATGCCATGTTTATGTGGTCGTTCTTTACTATGTTGTTTGCTTCTTTCCGGTGTGCTTCTTCGGGTTGGTTCCGGTAATGATGCGTTTGTGAGGATTCGTTCGACTACGTTCATTTGTCTCCTTCATGGACTCGTTCTTCTTCCTTGCGGGATCTCAGGCAAGATGACCATACCCTCGAAATCACTTCTATCTTTTCTTGCTAGTTGTTCGCTCTATTGCTATGCTGCGATACCTACCACTTGCCTTATCATGCCTCCCATATTGCCATGTAAAGCCTCTTACCCACCTTGCCTAGCAAACCGTTGTTTGGCTATGTTACCGCTTTGCTCAGCCCCTCTTATAGCGTTGCTAGTTGCAGGTGAAGATGAAGTTTGTTCCTTGTTGGAACATGGATATTTGTTGGGATATCACTATATCTCTTATTTTATTAATGCACCTATATACTTGGTAAAGGGTGGAAGGCTCGGCCTTATGCCTGGCGTGTTGTTCCACTCTTGCCGCCCTAGTTTCCATCATACCGGTGTTATGTTCCTTGATTTTGTGTTCCTTACACGGTTGGGTGATAATGGGAACCCCTTGACAGTTCGCCTTGAATAAAACTCCTCCAGCAAGGCCCAACCTTGGTTTTACATTTGCCTAACAACCTATAACCTTCCCTTGGGTTTTCGCGAGCCCGAGGGTCATCTTTATTTTAAGCCCCCCCCAGGCCAGTGCTCCTTTGAGTGTTGGTACGAACCGAGCTGCCTGCGTGGCCACCTCGGGGAAACTTGAGGTTTGGTTTTACTCGTAGCTAGTCTCATCCGGTGTTGCCCTGAGAACGAGATACGTGCGAATCCTATCGGGATTTTTCGGCACATCGGGTGGCTTTGCTGGTCTTGTTTTACCATTGTCAAAATGTCTTGTAACCGGGATTCTGAGTCTGATCGGGTCGTCCTAGGAGAAGGAATATCCTTCGTTGACCGTGAGAGCTTGTGATGGGCTAAGTTGGGACACCCCTGCAGGGTTTTGAACTTCCGAAAGCCGTGCCCGCGGTTATGGGCAGATGGGAATTTGTTAATGTCCAATTGTAGAGAACTTGACACTTGACGTAATTAAAATACATCAACCGCGTGTGTATCCGTGATGGTCTCTTTTCGGCGGTGTCCGGGAAGTGAACACGGTTCTTGTGTTATGCTTGAATGTAAGTAGTTTCAGGATCACTTCTTGATCTTTTCTAGCTTCACGACCGTTACGCTGCTTCTCTTCTCGCTCTCTTTTGCGTATGCTTAGTGCTTGCTGCAGCTCCACCTCACTACCTTTTCCTACCCATAAGCTTAAATAGTTTTGATCGCAAGGGTGTGAGATTGTTGAGTCCTCGTGACTCACAGATTACTTCCAAAACCAGATGCAGGTGCCGATGATGCCATTCCAAGGGATGCGACTGAACTCAAGTGGGAGTTCGATGAGGACTCAGGACGTTACTATGTTTCCTTTCCAGACGATCAGTAGTGGAGCCCAGTTGGGACGATCGGGGATCTTATGCATTTGGGGTTGTCTTTATTTTGGCTCCGTAGTCGGACCTTGATTGTATCTGGATGATGTAATGCTATATTTATGTATTGTGTGAAGTGGTGATTGTAAGCCAACTCTGTATCTCTATCTTATTCAGTACATGGGTTGTTAAAGATTACCCCTCTTGCGACATGCCTACAATGCGGTTATGCCTCTAAGTTGTGCTCCGACACGTGGGAGATATAGCTGCATCGTGGGTGTTACAAGTTGGTAATCAGAGCCATCCCTGACTTAGGAGCCCCCCTGCTTGATCGAATCGCTGGCGTTGTTGAGTCTAGAAAAAAATGTTTTGAGTCTTACAGGATTATATATATCGGAGAGTAGGATTCTTTTTACTCCCCAGTCCCTTCGTCGCTCTAGTGAGGCCTCCTGACGTAGAGTTTTGACTTTTCTCTCCTCAAATTTCACGAATTTTTTTAGGATCATGCGGGTATCTTGGAATCGTTCCGATGGTTTTGTGATGAGAACATTGTTCTTGGTGCCTCCTGACATTTAGGGGTTGTGGCAGTGTCCCAGGGAGTTGAGCTCCGAGGTGTTGTCATCACAATTTTATCGTTGCAGTTCTGGAATACCTAAGTTTCGCCGACATCGAAAATCTCTTTTATGCAGTTGTTGGTGAGATAACCTCGATGCCACCCAGTAAAAGGGCGGGAGTTCGGGAGTATTGCCATAACTCGTATAACGGATGCTTTTCGAAGGTTGAGGTAAATGATTTCCGAAGGTTTCTTGGTTATGTGTTGAAGGATGGATACAGCTGGATGTAGGATTTGCTAGTTTTGGGTGAGATATTATGCTTCCCCTGTATCCCCAACACCTGATTGCATAACCAGAAAGTTTTGGGAGTTTATAGGTGGGAATTCAAGTTGCTCTTAGGATATCTTTCCGTCAGATGTATGATATGAGATTGGGGTTCGACGTCTAGTGGTCCGCCTATCCACGGTTGGTTTTAAAGTGGTCTTGTTGTGTCTTAAAGAGTCCTTGGCTATGCTGGCTCGGGGACGCTTCGTATGTCATGTGCACTGCCTTGTACATGATGGTGCTGTACGATCGAGCCCGTGTGGGCCCCACCACGAAAACTTCGGACGAAATCTCTATCATATGTTTGTTCCGGCTTATTTTGCAAGCCAATCCTTTGTTTTTGTTTTCAGTTGTGGTATTCGAGTTGCTTCGAAGTCAAATGTTGATTCCATACCTTTCCTAAGTGTTGTTCTCACATTTCTATGTGAATAGTAATACTTCTTGATAATCTAGATTGTCATGTCAATCCTTTCCAACCGGCGTGTTTCTCTTCAAGTGGATCTGATCATTTCTACATTCGCGAGATCAATTCTCAGTTCTTTGCAACGGTGTTTGCTTCATCCGTCCCAAGTTGCCTTTGTTTTTTCCCGCCCTCCCACCCTTTTTCTTCAAGGATTCGGATTTCTTAATCAACTATCATGTTATTGATGAGAAGTCTATTCATTCTTTTCTTTCAATGTTCGTATCCGGTGATTCTCATGAAGATTCTAACTGAGCTTCAAGTTCGTCATTCTCCATTCTCTTTTTTCTCCGGTGGATTCAAGTCAAACTTTGTTGATCATATTCTTTTCCTCGTTCCAAATGTTTTCCCATGTCGGTGCACCTCTTAATCATTCACCTCTCGCTATTCATTTGTTCGGGAGTGCTGAAGATATCTCAGAAGGCTCGTCTTTTCATTCAAGATCTGCTAAACCTATTTCGAGGTTGTTATCTCATTCAAGCCATTTAATTCAACCGATGCAATCTCCCTTTCAAGTAATCGTTCAACGGTGTTTATCTTGAGTGGGCCCTAACCCACAGGTCTTTTCCCAGGATTTTACCTGACTCTTCTCATTTTACCAGAGCTATTCTCAAATCTTTGAAAGTTTGACGTAATAATGAGTTATCATCAGTCAAATACCTTTCTCCAAGATCTTTCAATTCTTTTTGTCGTTGGTTCAACCTTTCTATTTTTCATTCCAGAGTATCTCAATAATTCATGGTGGTGTTTTCTCATCGTCATTCTCAACACTTGAAGACCGAAGAAGAGTAGCTTGCTGCCATCCTATCATAATTTTTTCGTTTGTGAGAATTCTTTTCACCCATCCGGAGCAATTCAGGAGTCTTTTCAGTTTGATTCTCCAGAGCCCATCATCTCAGAAGTACTCATTCTTAGCTTTCAGCTCTCTTTCTCTAAATCTTACCGGTGCATCGCTCAAGTATTCTCTAATTAGCTTGTGATCTCTTCGTTCTCTTGTATCAAATCCCCTGAAGTATCTACATTCATTTTCCAAGTCTTCCCGGTGAATTGTGCCTTTGCTACGTTCTTTTTCAATTCTACGGTGGTTTGTTCAAGATTTCTCTTCCTTTGTGTTCATATTAATTCGTTCATTCTTTCAAATCCTAACGGTGGTTCGTTGAAGTCTTTTCTCAAATTTGCGCATATCTCTCTTAATCCTTTTAACGAGAATAAGTTGTTTGCAATCCATTGTTTGTCATCAATTTAATTGGTGAAGGATACACATAACGTAGTTCTTATTATTGTTTCATCCAAGTGATCTAATTCTTCTTTCCGAAGTGGTTCATCATATCACATTCTTGGTTCGAGATGCTTTATCTTTAATCCGGAGTTCCAAATTTTCACTTATCTCGTCGCGAAGCTCCATCTAAATCATTGCAAGACTTCACCTTGTGTTTTCAACTTCTCTTGTGTTTTCAACTTCTCTTTCTTTTCGTTTGATCATCCTTTTATTACCGGAGTTCTTCATGGAGGTTACATGTTGTTTCATCAAGGATTTAATTCTTTTTCGAAGTGCTCATCAAGATTCTTTTCAGAGGAGATCAAGTTTTCTTCATCTTGCAATTCGAAGTGCAATTCTTTCATATCTCATCTTTTGAGGTGGTTGCCGGTGTCAAAACCGGTGGATCTCGGGTAGGGGGTCCCGAACTGTGCGTCTAGGCCGGATGGTAACAGGAGGCAGGGGACACGATGTTTTACCCAGGTTCGGGCCCTCTTGATGGAGGTAAAACCCTACGTCCTGCTTGATTAATATTGATGATATGGGTAGTACAAGAGTAGATCTACCACGAGATCAGAGAGGCTAAACCCTAGAAGCTAGCCTATGGTATGATTGTATGTTATGGTTGTTGTCCTACGGACTAAAACCCTTCGGTTTATATAGACACCGGAGAGGGTTAGGGTTACACAAGGTCGGTTACAAAGGAGGAGATATCCATATCCGTACTGCCTAGCTTGCCTTCCACGCCAAGTAGAGTCCCATCCGGACACGAGACGAAGTCTTCAATCTTGTATCTTCATAGTCTAACAGTCCGGCCAATGGAGATAGTCCGGCTGTCCGGAGACCCCCTAATCCAGGACTCCCTCAATAGCCCCTGAACCAGGCTTCAATGACGATGAGTCCGGCGCGCAGTATTGTCTTCGGCATTGCAAGGCGGGTTCCTTCTCCGAATACATCACAGAAGAATTTGAATACGAGGATAGTGTCCGACCCTGCAAAATAAGTTCCACATTCCACCGCAGAGAGAATAATATTTTCGCAGATCTAATTTGCTGGCTTGTTTTGGCAGCACGACGTTATGTCATGGCCCGGTGATTATTCGAACCGTTTCTTTTAACCAGCTCCACACATAACGCGAGGCGGTTTCTTGACACGTCTTGTCGAAGCGGAGATCGTGTTCCCCCAATTACGGGATTCTCATTAATGCGGTCGTGGGTAACCCAACCGTGTCTAGGACTCCTAGATTATAGGCAAGTCCTAAACGGCTACGGAGAGGACGCTTGATATTCACCCTCTTTATAAAGGGACAAGGTTTTCGCTTTTTCCCTCTCGTGCTCAATCGAACCCTTCCCCCGCCTCGAGTTCTAACACCCAAAGCCCAGGTTAGGTGCTCCGGATCTTCAATCATGTCCGGATCCAGCCTTCAAGGCCGATGGATGCCCTCCTCCGTTACGGAAGAGGACATTAAGAAGTTGAGGGAGGCCAGATACCTGACCGCCGAGGTTTCGCATCGGCTGCCTGCTCGAGGGCAGATCGTCCCTACTCCCGAACCCAACGAGAACGTCGTGTTCGTCTCCCACTTCCTCCGAGGTCTAGGCCTCACTCTGGATCCCTTCGTCAGGGGTTTGATGTTCTATTACGGGCTAGATTTCCACGATCTAGCTCCGGACTCCTTTCTCCACATCTCGACATTTATTGTCGTGTGTGAGGCCTTCCTCCGCGTTACCCCTCACTTCGGCCTGTGGCTCAAGACCTTTGAAGTAAAGCCGAAGATGATCGAGGGGCAACATGCAGCGTGCGGAGGTGCATCAATAGGCAAGATGGCAGGAGCTCCATGGCCGAAAGGTTCCTTTCCAGAGGTGTCCGAATTATGGCAACGGGAGTGGTTTTACGTCACGGCTCCCAGAAGTGCCAAGTGGGCGGCTGCCCCCGCTTTCCGCTCGGGCCCCCACCACAACTGATGTCATGGATTAGCAGAGGTCTGAGCTGGGGTCCAGCCAAGGACGTGCCTATACTGCAAAGCCGCATCCGAGATCTCTTCGAGGGAGATTTTAATTTGGCTGTGGTAATACAAGTTATGCTGGTTCGTCAAGTCCAGCCTTGCAAACGCCGGCCCCTTCGCTTGTGGGAGTTCAACCCAGAGGGACCGCGTGCCATTCAAAGTTTCCTCGGCCTGACGCACGAGGAGATGTACAAGTGATTCTTCGGACCTCAAGTAGAGTGTCCGGATATTACCGAGGACGTGGGCCTGAGCAGTAACCGCGCTGCCGAACAAGTAAGAAATCCTCTGGCCGAACACGCTGTCTTTTATTCGCCATGAAGTTATTTCTGAGAGTTTGCTTTTTGACCAGGACTGGCTAACAAAGGCGAAGATGATTCGGTGTTTGGCCCCCCTCCCTGAGGGTTTGGAAAATCCGGTATTGGAAAAGATGCTCGAGGTTGCACCTCGCCTGGAGCCCTCGATGGAAGATACCGGGGGGGGATAATACGGGCGGACGCGGGCCCCCATCGCTGCCCGTTCCAACTAAGGGAATGAGTGTCTCCACGAAGGAGGACAACCGTGGGAGGAAAAGGACTGCTTCCAAGGATCCGGAAGCCGAAACCTCCAAACGGGAGAAGAAGTCTCCCACAGAGGGTCCTGCCTCGGGGGGTGCTTTTGCCGCACAAAGTCCGCGGGGGATCAGCCCTCCAACGAGTCGTAAGTGATCCAAAATACTTTAATAGTAAAGGTATGCTATCTTTTTTCTGACAAAATAACCACCGCATATATCTTGCAGTTCGGGCCTTAGCCCCTCTCAGATGAGCTCGTCTTCGGGGGATCTTCTTCCAGAGATGATGGAGAGCGAAACGCCTCCCCCGGACTCCTCCGCTCAAGAAGCGGGCGACCCCGAAGTGTCGTCACGGAGGGCCTCTCCGGATCCGGTGAGGCCAGAAGATAATCCCATAGACCCCCGAAGTCCCCAGCGTCCGGCTCCCGAAGAGAGCAGACAAAAGAGTCCGCACCGTCTGGTGTGCGGTCGGACGTTCTGAGGGAGTTGGTGGGGCGAGCGGCCATCTCAGAAGAACACCGTATGCTGATGGGTACGGTGATGGAGAGAATCTCGTCCGCCGAAAGCGGATTACATGAAGCCTTTATGAGTCTACTGACAGGCTTTGAGGTACGTGAGATAATATGTGATAGTACTGCACATGTTAGGTGTGCCCTGTGTAGATAGTAGCCCCTGAGACTCTGGTTGTCGTCGAGAACGGCGGCGAACAGAGGATCATATTCCCAGGCAATAACCAGACTGCCCCTATGTGCAGGTGGTGGAAGCTCCGGTGGCTAGCCGGACTAGTGAGTTTGCCAAATTAAAACGGCAACTGGATGCGGCAGACGCCGACATCGAGCTTGTTAACAAGAGGCTTGACGAGGCACAGGGTAAGTGTTATTATCTGGTGAACGCCACATAGTAAGAGCAGCATGATGCCAGTATCTTTAATATGTTGTGACTGCAGATGGAGCTGCCACCGTGGAAACCTTGCGGGCAGAACTTGCCCGAGCCAAGGAACAAGCGAGGATTAGTAATGCGCTGCTTTGAAGGCGGCCGAAGAGTTGAAAGCCGAGAAGGCCGCACATTGCGAGAGCCAAGAGAAGATGGCCAAGATGGCCGTAGAATTAAAAGACACTGCCGACCGTTGCCGGGTCCTTGAAAAAGAAAACCGAGCAAAGGCAACGGACCTTGAGAAGGCCACGACGGCGGACAAAGACACCCGTTCTGCTATGAGAGCGAAGAAGGAGGAGCTGCGGGAAGCCGGGGATATTGCGGCTGGGAAACCCTTCATGTTACGGAGGAAGTTCGGAGATCCACGGTATGCCCCTCTGGATCGGCTGTGGAGTTCGGCAGATGCGTATATGGATTTGGCGGCGAGCGCTGCCGATGCGGCCAAGTACTTCCAAGGTCAGACAGATCGTGAAGTGGACAAGCTGTTCTGGTCGCAATTCCACGTTCCAGAGCGTCCGCTTTCATTGACTGACCAGCTAGCCGAATGGGCCGAACTGAATAGGTTGTCCGGACTCGCCATGAGGTCTGTTGTGGATCAGCTATGGCCGGAAAAGCCAAAGCCGAACAACTATTTCAGCTTAGTGCAGCAGTTCCTTGGTGCGGTGCCGCGCATTAATGCGATGAAGAGGTCGGCGTGCATAGAAGGCTCGCGGATGGCCCTTGCCCGTGTTAAAGCATACTGGGCGGAGATGGACGCTACCACTGTTGCGGCGCAGGGTTCGGCCATAGGCCGAGTGGCTGCCGAGCATTATTTCGAGGAGGTTCTCGAGGGTGCTCGTTTGATAGAGGCCCAGTGCTCGAAGAATATTATGTTTGAGTGATATGTATTCTCATTGTAAACACAATGCTTTTATGAAGTTTTTATAAGGCTATGTTTATACTTTTGCCTGAAAGTAGTATGATGCCTCCTGTGCGGCCGTTTATGTATACATGTGTATAACCTGAAAGATTGCAGCCGTCGGCTTCAACCCCCACGCATATAATGCGGAGGTGCTCGCAAAAAACGCGTGTTCACACTTAACCCAACGTCTTGGTCCTATTAAGGAGGTGATAGCGTAGCGAGCGAGGCAACCGGACTATAATGCTTTAACACTTTCACTTAGCCATAGGAGTTTGACAGTGGGGCTACTAGATAGCCCCTGGTGGCTCCGCACTCTCCCGATCGCGGGGTGCGTACATGCCTGGCCGGAAAACGGCCCTTCGTTAAGGCGGAGGAATTCTAACATTCCGATAGGTCATCGAGTGGTTGACCAGTCTCACGCTATATCATGACAGTCAGTTTTCGGCTTTCTCTACTGAGGTGCTCGTCCGGATGAACCAGGGCACAATCGCAGTAGTTCTCCTGGTGCTACCTTAGCCGATAAAGCGGAACGTAAGGCACCAAAACACAGGAGCCGGGCAAACCCAACATTTGACCAAAGACAATGATTCGGAGCTGATGCATATAAGGCCAAACTCGCGACGCCGAACACTCCCTAAGGTATTCGGTCTTTATGGTATAAACCGGGCCTAAATAGTGCCCTTTGTAAGAAGCCCCTTGTGTCCAGGTACGTGCATTATTCTGACGTGGCCACATGCCAAGACGTCAGCATCCTTCTCAACTGTGCTGAGAATTCGGTGGATATGTATCAACAAGAGACAGTAAAAAAGGTTTACGCAGGGTCTTAATCTAAAAAGAATCCTTGGAGCGGGTCCCTGCTGCACGTCTGCGCCTGTGTCTCCGTTGTGCCGTATCCTGGACGGGTGTAGCACGATGATCATCTGTAAAAGAGAGGAACTTAGGTGAAAAAGTTGTCGTGCAAAAAGATAGTTTTTAAAGAAACCATGTATAATTCAAGATGAGTAAAAATTGCCACTTGTCTGCGCGCGTTGAGCCCCTTGTATTTGTAATAGGGGTGTGACCATTGATCCGGTATGAATTACATATAGCTGCGCCGGACTCGTCTAACCGTGTCCGAGGTCTTGACGACCTGTTAAATGCTTTAGTTGGTGAGGCCGTTTTTAGTGTGCGGCTGCCAAGGCAGCCGCACTCTCTTCGGCGCGCAAAGATCGCTTAATACTTCCGTTTACTATAATGATGCCACGTGGGCCGGGCATCTTGAGTGTGAGGGAAGCGTAGTGCGGTATTGCATTAAAGCGAGCGAAAGCTTCGCGTCCGAGTAGTGCTTGATAGCCACTTTGGAACGGAGCGATGTTGAAGGTTAAATGTTCGCTACGGAAGTTATCGGGGAAGCCGAATATAACCTTTAGTAGCAGGGAGCCCGTGCAATGAGCCCCTGGGCCTGGCGTTACTCCTTTAAAGGTAGTATTGCTATGGCAAATTTTTGTTGGGTCTATCCCCATTTCGCGGATTGTATCCTGGTATATCAGGTTTAGACTGCTGCCACCGTCCATCAGGACTCGTGTGAAGTGGTATCCGTCAATTATTGGGTCTAATACCAGGGCAGCCCATCCTGCATGCCGGATACTTGCTGAGTAATCACGATGGTCGAAAGTGATCGGTTGGGACGACCAGTGGCAGGACTCCGCGGTGATAGGCCCTTGGGCATATTTTTCTGGGAGTGCCGTTTTGTTTCTTCCTTGATCACGTGTAACACGTTTACTGTTTTGACTTCCGGGGGAAATTTCTTTTGTTCCCCAGTGTCTTGCTTGAGAGGCTCATCCTCGTCTTCGCTTGGTGTATCCTCCCCCTTGTGTACGGCGTTGAGCTTGCCGGACTGCTTGAAGACCCAACATTCTCTGTGGGTATGATTAGCGGGTTTACCAGGGGTGCTATGGATCTGACATATTTGGTCCAGAATTTTGTTTAGGCTGGACAGTTCGTCTCTGGCGCCTTTAGAGGGCGGCTTTTGCTGACCTGGCCAAGAGCTTTTGAATCCGGCGTTTACTGCCGTGCTCTTCGTGCTGTCTTCTTTATTCCGGCGTTTGTTATTGCTGTTGCGCCGTGATTTCCCGTTTCCATCTCTAACTTCAGATGTACTGGGGTCGCTGGTGCTGCATCTGGCTAGCCAGCTGTCCTCACCCGCGCAAAAGCGGGTCATGAGGCTTGTTAATGCTGCCATTGTTCTCGGCTTTTCTTGGCCGAGGTGTCTGGCAAGCCATTCGTCACGGACGCTATGCTTAAAAGCTGCCAAGGCTTCGGCGTCCGGACAGTCGACAATTTGGTTCTTTTTAGTAAGAAACCTGTTCCAAAGTTTTCGGGCTGACTCTCCGGGCTGTTGAGTTATATGACTCAAATCGTCCGCGTCCGGAGGTCGGACATAAGTCCCTTGAAAATTTGCCCGAAAAGCGTCTTCGAGCTCTTCCCAGCTTCCAATGGAGTTTTCGGGGAGGCTTTTAAGCCAGTGACGAGCTGGCCCTTTGAGCTTGAGGGGTAAGTACTTGATGGCGTGGAGATCATCTCCTCGAGCCATATGGATATGGAGGATATAGTCCTCAATCCAGACCCCAGGGTCTGTTGTTCCGTCGTATGCCTCTATGTTTACGGGTTTGAATCCCTCTGGAAATTCATGGTCCAGCACCTCATCGGTGAAACATAGGGGGTGTGCGGCACCCCTGTATCTGGGTGTACCGCGTTGTTCGGATGTTTGTTGTGTTACATTGTATGCTGGGGCGCGCTTGCGTGGTCCATAGATGGATCTGGTTGCGCCGTCCTTTTGGTGCGAGCCCTCGCGTGGATCGCGTATTGTCTTGTGAGTGGCATTGTTTGCCGCTCTATGTTGGCCGTGAGGTCGTCTATCCGGCCAGGTGGCTGTTTTGATTTTTGGTTGTGGGGGGTCTGAGGCCTCCTCATCGAATTCAGGTAGCAACTTCCGCTTTGGGTAGCTCTTGGTGGGGCGATTGTCGCCGTACTTCGCTGCTGTGTTGAGTACTTTACTCCATCTGATTTGGAGTGTGTCCTGCGCAGCCTTGAGCCTTTGCTTCTGCTTTTTCAGACTCCTCGCGGTGGCAACAAGCCTTTGATGGACATTCTGCTGCCCCGGGTGCCTGTCCGGGGTTATGTCGTCCGGACTATTATCTTTGATACAATTGGTTTGTTCTGTTTGATTCTCCGTATTGCCGTGGTCCGGCAGTGGTTCACCCTGCTCCAACGCTGGGTCTGTATGATCGTTATTTCTGCCGAGGCGGGATTTGGGGCGGCGCTTGCGCCGCCGCTTTGACTGCTTCTCGAGGGAACAAGCCTTCGGTGCGTCCTTCCGTTCCTCGTCATCGTCTTTTGGTGTGTCCACCATGTATACGTCATATGATGAAGTGGACGTCCAGCGCCCTGTGGGTGGTGGTTCCTCTTCGCCTCGCGCATCGTCGTCCATACCGTCGATGTCTTCGGAGTCGAAGTCGAGCATGTCGGTTGAGTCATCGACAGTGGCTATTAAGTGGGTGGTGGGTGGGCGTCGAATTTCTTCGTCGTCCGCATCCCAATCCTGTTGGCCATAATCCGGCCAGGGCTCTCCTTACAAAGAGGGAGACCTTAGTGAATTCAGAATGTCGCCGACGGGCGAGTGCTGAAAGATATCCGTGGCGGTGAATTCCATGACCGGCGCCCAATTGGATTTGATTGGCAGGGGAAAAACGCGGATGGTTCGGAGTCAGAAAAAGAGTCCGGCACCTTGGAGTCACGGGCTGCGCAGAGTATTATGCTGGTGTTTGGCTCGATCGCCGTTGAGACTGCAGCCCCTGAGGCGGTGTCTAACCACCCGTCCTCGATTGGCGCAGTTGGCTCCGAGCTAAGGGTCGGAGCTGATGCGGGCACGGCCTCTGGGGTACTGTTCGGCGGCAGAGCTAGGTCATACCCATCGCGACAGTGCGGCGCGCCCGGCTGTGGCTCGAATCCGTTGAAGATCAAGTCTCCGCGGATGTCGGCCGTGTAGTTAAAACTTCCAAATCTGACCTGATGGCCAGGGGCGTAGCTTTCAATCTGCTCCAGATGGCCAAGCGAATTAGCCCGCAGTGCAAAGCCGCCGAATACGAAGATCTGTCCGGGGAGAAAAGTCTCACCCTGGACCGCATCGCTATCGATGATAGTAGGAGCCATCAAGCCTAACGGCGACGACACAGAGGAACTCTCAATGAAAGCACCAATGTCGGTGTCAAAGCCGGCGGATCTCGGGTAGGGGGTCCCGAACTGTGCGTCTAGGCCGGATGGTAACAGGAGGCAGGGGACACGATGTTTTACCCAGGTTCGGGCCCTCTTGATGGAGGTAAAACCCTACGTCCTGCTTGATTAATATTGATGATATGGGTAGTACAAGAGTAGATCTACCACGAGATCAGAGAGGCTAAACCCTAGAAGCTAGCCTATGGTATGATTGTATGTTATGGTTGTTGTCCTACAGACCAAAACCCTTCGGTTTATATAGACACTAGAGAGGGTTAGGGTTACACAAGGTCGGTTACAAAGGAGGAGATATCCATATCCGTACTGCCTAGCTTGCCTTCCACGCCAAGTAGAGTCCCATCCAGATACGAGATGAAGTCTTCAATCTTGTATCTTCATATTCTAACAGTCCGGCCAATGGAGATAGTCCGGCTGTCCGGAGACCCCCTAATCCAGGACTCCCTCAGTGGTGTTATGTCATTGTTGAGAAATTTCCCTTCGTGTTTCATGATTCACAAGTTTTCAAGGTTGACATATCTAAATCCATCATTTTATCTTCGCTCAAGACATCTTTTCAACCAATCATTCTCTTCATTGGAATTATCTTGGGGTTATATTTCACCTAAAGCTTTCCCTAAGGATTGTTACTATTTTGGTGCTTATAAATGATCCAAGTTCTTCATTTATCCTACTGGTGAGATAAGTTTCTCGTCTCCTTGTTCATATCAATCCAAATCCATTGTTTCCGTTAGTGGCGGAACTTCACCTCATAGTTTTGAGATGTTCTCCATAAGCCCACTGCAAGCTTATCCTTTGTTGTTGTTAATCCAACAACTCCGTTCTAGCATTTGTTGTAAGCGTGCTCTCCCAAGATCTTGTTTTTCTCCTCCGTTCATTCCATTCCATTCTCTCTTTTCTTCCAGAGGTTTTGCGATGTTGCTCTTTTCTCTCATAATCTCGAATTGTGAGGATCGTGTTCTTTTCGTGCTTATCCATTTAACCGGAGTCTTGTGCCCTCTGCCCAAGTTCTTTTCATCTTATCAAGTTTCATATCACTTTTCAACCGGAGTGCTGCCCGAACTTGTTCTACCTTGTTCATCTTTCCTAACGGAGTGCTTTCAACTTTGTTCATCTCCGTTGTATTCTATTCTCGAGTTGTTCAACATCTCAAGGTTTTTTTGGTTTCACTCGTTTGTCAAAGAAGCAACTTAGTTTTACCTCTTCCTCTTCCATTTTCCCTCCGGTGCGATCCTAGATCTCGGGACGAGATCCTCTCATAGTGGTGGAGTGTTGTGACGCCCCTAGACCGTTGCGCCAGGTGTCTTCCAGTTATTCGCTGTTGTTGCCTTGTCATTTTTTTGCGTGTCATGCATTTCATATCATGTCATCATGTGCATTGCATCATCATGTTTTCAAAACTTGCATCCGTCCGGGTTCCCCCAGTTCCGTCCGTTGTCCGTTCCGAGCCCAGACACACTTGCACGCGCCCGCGACATGTACGAAATATTATTTTATAAGTGGCCGGAAAATGTTCTCGGAATGGGTTGAAAGTTGGCGTGCGGTCTTATTATAGTGTAGGAGGCCGCCTGCCAAGTTTCATCGCATTCGGAGTTCGTTTGACGCCCCAACGAATAACTATAGCGACAATATAGTCGGTCAAACGACGGACGTTTTCGGTCTCCGAAAACTGTTGCCGGACTTTCCCTCTCTTTCCTCTCTAGACCGTCTACACAGTCCACTACCTACCGCCAGACAACCTAAGCTCTCCCGTCAGCCCGCGGCCCTCCTCGCACGCGCATCCGAAAGCTGTCCCGGACCCGACCCGGGCAGTCGTCACCGTTGGGTCTGGATCATCCCCAAACGACTATAAAACATCACCGTTTCCTTGTTTGGACTCCCTAACCCATTCATCTCGGACCGTCTGATTTTGATCGGATGATCCAAAATACTCCCTCCTATCTATATTCTGGTATATATAGTAGATAAACACCTAACCCTAAATTTTAGGGACAATGTCCCATCCATCTCCTCAACCACCGCCGCCACTCTCTCCCTTGGGATCCTCCCAGATCCCCTCCTCATCTCCTCCCACACCAACCACAGCTCCACCTCGTCTTCAGCACCGGACCAACCAGCATCGCCCCTGCCAACAGCCACTGGATCGATCCAGCAGCCTGGGAACAGCACGATGCCGCCCTTGCCGACCACCGTCGACCACCACTGCCAGGCCGCCCCTGCCTCTCCTCCTTCCTTCCCTGTGCTATCCCCTCTCCCTCACGACCTCTCTCTCTCTCCCGTAGGATCCCTCCACTAGGGACTACCACTGCCCGAAGCTCCCCGTCATCGCCGTCGTCCCGCCGGTGAGCAGCACAAGCAACGCCCGGATTCGCCCTCCCTTCGTTCCCTGCACCGCCGCGTCGTCGGAGCAGGAGCTCCATCTGCTGCCTCTGCCCCGAGCTTCCTCGGCGTGCTCGGGCGTCCTCCACCCGGGGACCGACGCCGCCGCCACCATCGTCGTTCGAAGCTAGCGCCTCGCCTCTTCTTTGAAACGGGGAGCAGACACCCAAGGCTGCCTCGAGCTCCCGTGCCGACCCCTCTCCATCCTGCCGCTCGCCGGAGTAGGCTACCAGCACCGCCGCTCCCCTGTGCCCTGAACTTGCTGCAGCTAACTCCGTTCTTCAGTAACGAGAAGGAGGAGCTCGCTCGCCTCGTGTTGACCTCCCAGATCCAGCGGGCCCAGTGCCTCCCTTGCCGGCCTCTCTTCCACCGAACGGGCCAAGGCCCATGGTGAGAAACCCCCCAGCGCCCCTTTGTTTTTTTCTGTTGGGCCTGCTCCAGTGTTAGTTTTGGCCTATGTAGTTTTTTTCCAGATCTGTGAATTTATCTATTATCCAGTGTATTACAGTTTTGCAGAAAAGCCCCTCTAGATCAGGCATTTAATAACTCATCAATCGTGCATCACATGTAAAAACTTAATATATGAAAGTTGCTTAGAATTTTGTGTAGATTAATAATTTCCAACTTTCATGCATGTTTAAAATGTTTAAACTGCTGTTTGCATTAAATTGCTTAAATGCCATGCTAAAATGCTTTAATTCATAACTTAATAACCGTAGCTCGGTTTTATATAAACTTTATATGTAAATAGGGTAGAAAATTGCCTAGTTTAACATGGTGTACTTGCTTTGCATGTTTAACAACTCTAAAATATGGGTTAGGGTAGAACAGTACCAAATATAATATTGCACATGAGGAGTTTCCGGACTTGTTGTTTGTTGTTCCGGCCTCATTTAAAGTTGCCTAGATAGGTAGTTTTCATTATGCTTAACCTCTTGCCATGTTTAACGACATTTAATATTGTTGGGTACATAAATGAGATCAAAGTAAATAAGACGTGTGGTGTTCCGTCAATATGCAACTTGTTGCATATTGAGCTCCAACTAATTTGTAGAATTGCTTGTGCACTTTGCCGTGCCATGCCTCATTAAACTGGACATGCATCGTACTTGGTTATGCATCATGCCATGTTTATGTGGTGGTTGTCTACTATGTTGTTTGCTTCTTTCCGTTGTGCTTTGTAACGCCCTCGATGCGGCTATATCTCCCACGTGTCGAAGCACGACTTAGAGGCATAACCGCATTGAAAGCAATGTCGCAAGTGAGGTAATCTTCACACAACCCATGTAATACATAAGGGAAATAGATACATAGTTGGCTTACAATCGCCACTTCACACAATACATGAATAAAGCATTACAACATCCAAATACAATCAAGGTTCGACTACGGAACCAAAATAAAAGAAGAACCCCCAAATGCGACAAGGTCCCCGATCGACCTCAACTGGGCTCCACTACTGATCAACTAGAACGAAACAACACAAAGGACAAGATCTTCATCGAGCTCCTCCTTGAGCTTAGTTGCGTCAACTGCACGGACTCATCGGCACCTGCAAACTGGTTTTGGAAGTATCTGTGAGTCACGGGGACTCAGCAATCTCGCACCCTCGCGATCAAGACTATTTAAGCTTATGGGTAAGGTAAAGGTATGAGATTACCCCTATTCAAGACTATGAGTCACGAGATACATAGTCACGGGGACTCAGCAGCTCCACCTCACTACCTTTTCCTACCCATAAGCTTAAATAGTCTTGATCGCGAGGGTGTGAGATTGCTGAGTCCTCGTGACTCACATATTACTTCCAAAACCAGATGCATGTGCCGATGATGCCATTCCAGAGGATGCGACTGAACTCAAGTGGGAGTTCGACGAGGACTCAGGACGTTACTATGTTTCCTTTCCAGACGACCAGTAGTGGAGCCCAGTTGGGACGATTAGGGATCTTATGCATTCGGGGTTGTCTTTATTTTGGCTCCATAGTCGGACCTTGATTGTATCTGGATGATGTAATGCTATATTTATGTATTGTGTGAAGTGGCGATTGTAAGCCAACTCTGTATCTCTATCTTATTCAGTACATGGGTTGTGTAAAGATTACCCCTCTTGCGACATGCCTACAATGTGGTTATGCCTCTAAGTCGTGCTCTGACATGTGGGAGATATAGCCGCATCGTGGGTGTTACAGATGTTTATCCTTTATGCATCTTATTTTGCTTAGTTCGGCGGTAGCATTATAAGATGATCTCTCACTAAATTTCAAGGTATAAGTGTTCTCCCTAAGTATGCACCATTGCGACAGTTTGTCGTGCCGAGACACCACGTGATGATCGGGTGTGATAAGCTCTACGTTCACATACAATGGGCGCAAGCCAGTTTTGAACACGCGGAATACTCAGGTTAAACTTGACGAGCCTAGCATATGCAGATATGGCCTCGGAACACTGGAGACAGAAAGGTCGAGCGTGAATCATATAGTAGATATGATCAACATAGTGATGTTCAACATTGAAAACTACTCCATCTCACGTGATGATCAGACATGGTTTAGTTGATTTGGATCACGTGATCATTTAGATGACTAGAGGGATGTCTATCTAAGTGGGAGTTCTTAAGTAATATGATTAATTGAACTTTAATTTATCATGAACTTAGTCCTGATAGTATTTTCATATCTATGTTGAAGATCAATTGCTCGTGTATAGCTTCCCCGTTTTATTTATGATATGCTCATAGAGAAAACTATGTTGAAAGATGATAGTAGCAATGATGCGGATTGGATCCATGATCTAAGGATTATCCTCGTTGCTGCACAGAAGAATTATGTCCTTGATGCACCGCTAGGTGACAGACCTAGTGCAAGAGCAGATGCAGATGTTATGAATGTTTGACAAGTTTTGTATGATGACTACTTGATAGTTTAGTGCACCATGCTTTACGGCTTAGAAACGGGACTTCAAAAATGTTTAGAACGCCATGGAGCATATAAGATGTTCCAAGAGTTGAAATTCGTACCTCATACACATGCCCGTGTTAAGAGGTATGAGACCTCTAACAGTACGTTGCCTACAAGATGGAGGGGAATAGCTCAACGAGTGAGAATGTGCTCAGAATGTCTGAGTACTACAATCACTTGAATCAAGTGGGAGTTAATCTTCCCGATAAGATAGTGATTGACAGAGTTCTCTAGTCATTATCGCCAAGTTACTAGAACTTCGTGATGAACTATAATATGCAAGGGATAACAGAAACGATTTCCAAAGTTCTTCGCGATGCTGAAATCGGCGTAGGTAGAAATCAAGAAAAAGCATCAAGTGTTGATGGTTTACAAGACCACTAGTTTCAAGTAAAATGGCAAGGGAAAGAAAGAGAACTTCAAGAAGAAATGCAAGCAAGTTGCCACTCCCATGAAGAAGCCCAAAGCTAGACCCAAGCCTGAAACTGAGTGCTTCTACTGCAAAGGAAATGGTCACTGGAAGTGGAACTGCCCTAGATACTTGGCGGATAAGAAGGATGGCAAAGTGAACAAAGGTATATTTGATATACATGTTATTGATGTGTACTTTACTAGTGTTTATAGCAAACCCCTCGGTATTTGATACTAGTTCAATTGCTAAGAGTAGTAACTCGAAACGGGAGTTGCAAAAATAAACAAAGACTAGTTGAGGACGAGGTGACGATGTGTGTTGGAAATGATTCCATGGTTGATAAGATCACCATCGCACACTCCCTTTACCTTCGGGATTAGTGTTGAACCTAAAATAAATGTTATTTGGTGTTTGCATTGAGCATATTATGATTGGATCATGTTTATTGCAATACGGCTATTCATTTAAGTCAAAGAATAATTGTTATTCGGTTTACATGAATAAAACCTTCTATGGTCATACACCCAAGGTGAATGGTTTATTGAATCTCGATCATAGTGATACACATATTCATAATATTGAAGCCAAAAGATGCAAAGTTAATAATGATAGTGTAACCTATTTGTGGCACTGCCGTTTAGGTCATATTGGTGTAAAGCGCATGAAGAAACTCCAGCCAATGGACTTTTGGAATCACTTGATGCTTGCGAACCATGCCTCGTGGGCAAGATGACTAAAACTCCATTCTCCAGAACAATGGAGCAAACAACTGACTTATTGGAAATAACACATACTGATGTATGCAATCCGATGAGTGTTGAGGCTCGCGGCGGGTATCATTATTTTCCGATCTTCACAGATGATTTGAGCAGATATGGGTATATCTACTTGATGAAACATAAGTCTGAAACATTTGAAAAGTTCAAAGAATCTCAAAGTGAAGTGAAAAATCATCGTAACAAAAAATAAAGTTTCTGCGATCTGATCGTGGAGGAGAATATTTGAGTCACGAGTTTGGTCTTCATTTGAAACAATGCGGAATAGTTTCACAACTCACGCCACCTGGAACACCACAGCGTAATGGTGTGTCCGAACGTCATAACCGTACTTTATTAGATATGGTGCAATCTATGATGTCTCTTAACGATATAAAGAGAGAGGTATAACACTAACACCGGCTCCAAGATCACATAAAGCAGTTTGAACATAGTTTCTTTTAATGGAGCATGGTATAGTGGGTACTCCTGGATCTCCAAGTTTCTTTGGTATTCCACCCTTAAAAGTATAATTAGCAAGCATGGTGGATATTTCAGCTTCCGGTATCTTTCTTTTATTAGTAACAATTTCTTTCATGTACTTAGCATAAGGATTCATTTTAAGCATATCAGTTAATCACATACGCAAAAAGATAGGTCTAATCATTTCAGCAAAGCGCTCAAAATCCTCATCATCCTTTTTCTTGGATGGTTTGGGAGGAAAAAGCATGGGTTTCTGAACCCATGGTTCTCTTTCTTTACCATGTTTCCTAGCAACAAAGTCTCTCTTATCATAATGTTGATTCTTTGATTATGGGTTATCAAGATCAACAGCAGGTTCAATTTCTATATCATTATCATTGCTAGGTTGAGCATCAACATGAACATTATCATTAACATTATCACTAGTTTCAAGTTCATTACCAGATTGTGTTTCAGCATCAGAAATAGAAATATCATTTGGATTCTTAGGTGTTTCAGTAATAGGTTCACTGGAAGCATGCAAAGTCCTATCATTCTTCTTTTTATTCCTTTTAGAAGGGCTAGGTGCATCTATATTATTTCTCTGAGAATCTTGCTCAATTCGCTTAGGGTGGCCTTCAGGATACAAAGGTTCCTGCGTCATTTTACCAGTTCTAGTAGCCACTCTAACAACAAAATCATTATTTTTACTATTCAATTCATTGATCAAATCATTTTGATCTTTAAGTACTTGTTCTACTTGAGTGGTGACCATAGAAGCATGTTTACTAATAAGTTTAAGTTCACCTTTGACATTATCCATATAATCACCCAAGTGTTCAAGCATATCAGCACTGCGTTTTAATTCTCTACCAAAATAAGCATTGAAGTCTTCTTGCTTAACCATAAATTTATCAAACTCATCTAAGCATGGGCTAGCAAACTTAGTAAATGGGATTTCAGCTTTTATCATATCTATAGAGAGAATTTACCTTTACTACCTCTGTCGGGTTATCAAGACCATGTGTTTCTTCAATAGGAGATGGATTTAAATTATGCATTTCTTCGACAGGCGGTAAATTAAGACCATGTATTTCTTTAATAGGAGGTAAATTCTTAACATCTTCAGCTTTAATACCCTTTTATTTCATGGATTTCTTTGCCTCTTGCATATCTTCAGGACTGAGAAATAGAACACCTCTCTTCTTCGGAGTTGGTTTAGGAATAGGCTCAGGAAGTGTCCAATTATTTTCATTAGTCAACATATTATTTAATAGAATTTCATCTCCATCCAGTGTTCTTTCCCTGAAAACAAAACCAGCACAACTATCCAGGTAATATCTGGAAACATCGGTTAGTCCATTATAAAAGATATCAAGTATTTCATTTTTCTTAAGAGGATGATCAGGCAAAGCACTAACTAATTGGAGAAGCCTCCCCCAAGCTTGTGGGAGACTCTCTTCTTCAATTTGCACAAAATTATATATATCCCTTAAAGCAGCTTGTTTCTTATGAGCAGGGAAATATTTAGCAGAGAAGTAGTAAATCATATCCTAGGGACTACGCACACAACCAGGATCAAGAGAATTAAACCATATCTTAGCATCACCCTTTAATGAGAACGGAGATATTTTAAGGATATAAAAGTAGCGAGTTCTCTCATCCTTAGTGAACAGGGTAGCTATATCATTTAATTTAGTAAGATGTGCCACAACAATTTCAGATTCATAGCCATAAAAAGGATCAGATTCAACCAAAGTAATTATATCAGGATCAACAGAGAATTCATAATCCTTATCAGTAACACAGATAGGTGAAGTAGCAAAAGCAGGGCCAGGTTTCATTCTAGCATTAAGGGATTGCTGCTTCCATTTAGCTAATAACCTCTTTAGATCATATCTATCATTGCAAGCTAAAATAGCTCTAGTAGCTTCTTCATCCATAACATAACCCTCAGGAACAACAGACAATTCATATTTATTAGGGGGAGAGTCTTCATCATCACTTTCATCAATATTATGAGTTTCAATAATTTCATTCTCTCTAACCCTAGCAAGTTGTTCATCAAGAAATTCACCAAGTGGTATAGTAGTATCAAGCATATAAGTAGTTTCATCATAAGTATCATGCATAGCAGAAGTGGCATTGTCAATAACATGCGACATATCAGAATGAATAGCAGAAGCAGGTTTAGGTGTCACAAGCTTACTCAAAACAGAAGGTGAATCAAGTGTAGAGCTAGATGGCAGTTCCTTACCTCCCCTCGTAGTTGAGGGATAAATCTTGGTTCTTGGATCTTTCAAGTTCTTCATAATGATAAGCAGATATAAATCCCAAGTGACTCAAAGAATAGAGCTATGCTCCCCGGCAACGGTGCCAGAAAATAGTCTTGATAACCCACAAGTATAGGGGATCGCAACAGTTTTCGAGGGTAGAGTATTCAACCCAAATTTATTGATTCGACACAAGGGGAGCCAAAGAATATTTTCAAGTATTAGCAGTTGAGTTGTCAATGCAACCACACCTGGAAACTTAATATCTACAGCAAAGTATTTAGTAGCAAAGTAATATGATAGTAGTGGTAACGATAGCAAAAGGTAATGATGACGAAAGTAATGTTTTTGGTGTTTTGTAGTGATTATAGCAATAGCAACGGAAAAGTAAATAAGCGAAGAACAATATATGGAAAGCTCGTAGGCAATGGATCGGTGATAGAGAATTATGCCAGATGTGGTTCATCATGTAACAGTCATAACCTAGGGTGACATAGAACTTGCTCCAATTCATCAATGTAATGTAGGCATGTATTCCGAATATAGTCATACGTGCTTATGGAAAAGAACTTGCATGCCATCTTTTGTCCTACCCTCCCGTGGCAGCGGGGTCCTAGCGGAAACTAAGGGATATTAAGGCCTCCTTTTAATAGAGTACCGGACCAAAGCATTAACACATAGTGAATACATGAACTCCTCAAACTACGGTCATCACCGGGAGTGGTCCCGATTATTGTCACTTCGGGGTTGCCGGATCATAACACATAGTAGGTGACTATAGACTTGCAAGATAGGATCAAGAAATCTCATATATTGATGAAAACATAATAGGTTCAGATCTGAAATCATGGCACTCGGGCCCTAGTGACAAGCATTAAGCATAACAAAGTCATAGCAACATCAATCTCAGAACATAGTGGATACTAGGGATCAAACCCTAACAAAACTAACTCGATTACATGATAAATCTCATCCAACCCATCACCGTCCAGCAAGCCTACGATGGAATTACTCATGCACGGTGGTGAGCATCATGAAATTGGTGATGGAGGATGGTTGATAATGACGACGACGACGGATTCCCCTCTCTGGAGCCCCGAACGGACTCCAAATTAGCCCTCCCGAGAGGTTTTAGGGCTTGGCGGCGGCTTTGTATCGTAAAACGTGATGAATCCTTCTCCTTTATTTTTCTCTCCCCGAAAGTGAATATATATAGAGTTGGAGTTGAGGTCAGAGGAGCTCTAGGGGGCCCACGAGATAGGGGGCGCGCCCCCACCCTCGTCGCTAGGGTGTGGGCCCCCTGGTCTTGATCTTTTGCCAGTATTTTTTATTATTTTCAAAAAGACGCTCCATGGAGTTTCAGGTCATTCCGAGAACTTTTGTTTCTGCACATAAATAACACCATGGCAATTCTGCTGAAAACAGCGTCAGTCCGGGTTAGTTCCATTCAAATCATGCAAGTTAGAGTCCAAAACAAGGGCAAAAGTGTTTAGAAAAGTAGATATGATGGAGATGTATCACTATCTACAAAGCTCGAGTTGTCACAAAATGTTTTCGACAAGATCAATGTGTTGACTATGACGAGATTTTCTCAGTCGTATCGATGCTTAAAAGTCTGCCTGAATCATGTTAGCAGTTGACGCATTTTATGAAATCTGGCAAATGGATGTTAAAGCTGCATTCCTTAATGGATTTCTTAAAGAAGAGTTGTATATGATGCAACCAGAAGGTTTTGTCAATCCTAAAGGTGCTAACAAAGTGAGCAAGTTCCAACGATCCATCTATGGACTGGTGCAAGCATCTCGGAGTTGGAATATATGCTTTGATAAAGTGATCAAAGCATATGGTTTTATACAGACTTGCGGTGAAGCCTGTATTTACAAGAAAGTGAGTGGGAGCACTACAGCCTTTCTGATAAGTATATGTGAATGACATATTGTTGATCGGAAATGATGTAGAATTTTCTGGAAAGCATAAAGGAGTGCTTGAAAGGAGATTTTCAAAGAAAAACCTCAGTGAAGCTGCTTATATATTGGGCATCAAGATCTATAGAGATAGATCAAGACGCTTGATGAAGATTTTTCAATGAGTACATACCTTGACAAGATTTTGAAGTAGTTCAAAATGGAACAGTCAAAGAAGGAGTTCTTGCCTGTGTTGCAAGGTGTGAAGTTGAGTAAAGACTCAAAACCCGACCACGGCAGAAAATAGAAAGAGAATGAAAAGTCATTCCCTATGCCTTAGTCATAGGTTCTATAAAGTATGCAATGTTGTGTACCAAACCTATTGTGTACCTCACCATAAGTTTGGCAAGAGGGTACAATAGTGATCTAGGAGTGGATCACTGGACATCGGTCAAAAATATCCTTAGTGGAATAAGGAAATGTTTCTCGGTTATGGAGGTGACAAAGAGTTCGTCGTAAAGAGTTACGTTGATGCAAGCTTTGACACCGATCTGGATGACTCTAAGTCTCGATCTAGATACATATCGAAAGTGCGAGCAATTAGCTAGAGTAGCTCCGTGCAAAGCATTGTAGACATAGAAAATTTGCAAAACACATATGGCTCTGAATGTGGCAGACTCGTTGATTAAATTTCTCTCACAAGAAAAACATGATCACTCTTTTGGTGTTAATCACATCGCGATGTGAGCTAGTTTATTGACTCTAGTAAACCCTTTGGGTGTTAGTCACATGGAGATGTGAACTAATCACATAAAGATGTGAACTATTGGTGTTAAATCACATGACGACGTGAACTAGATTATTGACTCTAGTGCAAGTGGGGGACTGAAGGAAATATGCCCTAGAGGCAATAATAAAGTTGTTATTTATATTTCCTTATATCATGATAAATTTTTATTATTCATGCTAGAATTGTATTAACCGGAAACTTAGTACATGTGTGAATACATAGACAAACAGAGTGTCCCTAGTATGCCTCTACTTGACTAGCTCGTTAATCAAAGATGGTTAAGTTTCCTAGCCATGGGCATGTGTTGTCATTTGATGAACGGGATCACATCATTAGAGAATGATGTGATGGACAAGACCCATCCGTTAGCTTAGCATAATGATCGTTCAGTTTTATTGCTACTGCTTTCTTCATAACTTATACATGTTCCTCTGACTATGAGATTATGCAACTCCCGAATACCGGAGAAACACCTTGTGTGCTATCAAACGTCACAACGTAACTGGGTGATTATAAAGATGCTCTACAGGTGTCTCTGATGGCGTTTGTTGAGTTGGCATAAATCAAGATTAGGATTTGCCACTCCATGTATCGGAAAGGTATCTCTGGGCCCTCTCGGTAATGCACATCACTCTAAGCCTTGCAAGCATTGTGACTAATGAGTTAGTTGCGAGATGATGCATTATGGAATGAGTAAAGAGACTCGCCGGTAACGAGATTGAACTAGGTATGAGGATATCGACGATCAAATCTCGGGCAGGTAACATACCGATGACAAAAGGAACAACGTATGTTGTTATGCGGTTTGACCGATAAAGATCTTCGTAGAATATGTAGGAACCAATATGAGCATCCAGGTTCCACTATTGGTTATTGACTGGAGATGAGTCTCGGTCATGTCTACATAGTTCTCAAACCCGTAAGGTCCGCACGCTTAACGTTCTGTGACGATTTGTATTTATGAGTTATGTGATTTGATGACCGAAGTTTGTTGGAGTCCCGGATGAGATCGGGGACATGATGAGGAGTCTCAAAATGGTCGAGACATAAAGATTGATATATTGGAAAGCTATATTCGGACATCGGAAAGGTTCCGAGTGATTCGGGTATTTTTCGGAGTATCGGAGAGTTACGGGAATTCGTATTGGGCCTTAATGGGCCATATGGGAAAGGAGAGAAAGGCCTCAAAGGTGGCCGTGCCCCTTCCCAATGAACTGGTCCGAATTGGACTAGGGAAAGGGGGCACCCCCTTCCTTCCTTGCAGATCACGGGGGTGTCGTACCTTCGGTGCTAGGATCGGTAGGATCGTGAAGACGTACGACTATATCAACCGCGTTGTCATATCACTTCCGCTTACGGTCTACGAGGGTACGTAGACAACACTCTCCCCTCTCATTGCTATGCATCACCATGATCTTGCATATGTGTAGGATTTTTTTAAATTACTACGTTCCCCAACACGCGCGCCCTGCCTCCTCTCTTCCACCACTTGGCCCATGAGGCCCAATACTTCTTCCTTGTATTCCCGTAACTCCCCGATACTCCGAAAAATATCCGAATCACTCGGAACCTTTCAGATGTCCGAATGTAGTCGTCCAATATATCGATCTTTATGTCTTGACTATTTCGAGACTCCTCATCATGTCCCTGATCTCATCCGGGACTCCGAACTATCTTCGGTACATCAAATCACATAAACTCATAATACCGATCGTCACCGAACGTTAAGCGTGCGGACCCTACGGGTTCGAGAACTATGTAGACATGACCGAGACACGTCTCCGGTCAAGAACCAATAGCAGAACCTGGATGCTCATATTGGCTCCTACATATTCTACGAAGATCTTTATCGGTCAAACCGCATAACAACATACGTTGTTCCCTTTGTCATCGATATGTTACTTGCCTGAGATTCGATCATCGGTATCTCAATACCTAGTTCAATCTCCTTACTGACAAGTCTCTTTACTCATTCCGTAATGCACTATCCCGCAACTAACTCATTAGTTGCATTGCTTGCAAGGCTTATAGTGATGTGCATTACCGAGAGGGCCCAGAGATACCTCTCCGACAATCGGAGTGACAAATCCTAATCTCGATCTATGCCAACTCAACAAGTACCATCGGAGACACCTGTAGAGCACCTTTATAATCACCCAGTTACATTGTTGTTGAGGATATACCCCACGGTGTAATCCGCCAGATGTATGACCCGACTGGAGTATGGCGACTCACTGGTGACCCGCCCGGAGCTTGGTGACTCAAGAGTGACCCGCCCGATCTTGGCGATTCATTAGTAACCCGGCGGGTAGGTCAGACGGACGACAAGGCCCAATGCCCAGAAGGTCGGCTCACATTTATGATGGGCCGACTTAAGAGGAAAGTGTAAGGAATATTCCCTTACAAACAAAGTAAGACTAGGACTCCACTTGTAATAGAGTAATCCTAATCCTATTAGGACTAGTCACGTAACCCGCCCCTTCAACATATATAAGCAGGGGCAGGGCACCCCAAGAGGAAGGATAAGAAACAATCTCTAGGGCTAGACACAAATGGGGAGCTGGCTTGTGCGGCGACTCTCTCATAAGCATAATGAGATCTAGCCACAAACAACATGTAGGGCTATTCGGATGATGTTTGCCGGGGCCCGAAGCTTTCTAAATCCTTGTCTTGTGTTGTGTCTCTCAATTCCGCTCAACCCCTCTCAAGCTACTACAAAGATGCGTTGGCCTCACGACTAAGTCCTCACACTAGGATCTTTCTCAGGGTCGAGAAATTTGCAATTTTCTATATGAAGAAGAACCGGTTTAGAAGAATTCACATTGACGCCAAGCTCATCAGTCGAAACCAGAAATTTTTCAAGCAAAAGCGAGTCCAAAGGAGATAGAGAAGGGTGGCGTAAAAAATACTAGTTGATCAAGAGCGTGCAAAGAATTGATATGTTATTGATGAGCGGCAGCTGCAATGCTATTCTGTTTCGCCGAGGACGACAGCATTTTGGATCCAAAGATTACACGGATTCGCCGTCTAGTCGGAAGTATCATTACCACATCCGTTTTGGAGTAAATCCTAAGGAAAAAGCACATCCGATGGAAATTTTGTCGATGTGTCATGTGAACAAGCATATGGTCAAAGTTGGTCTACACGACCCAGATCCGACTCCGTCTTCAACGCTGCATCCGAGTCGCCGTCCGCCGCGCTGGCGGCTATCCAAGTCGCCGCCGTGACCCGCCTCGTCACGGGCCTTCTCACCAGCCTCGTCGTGTCAAGCCGACCGCCTCGCGCCGTTCCCATGGCTTTGCGGCAAGTCGCAGTCACCGTCCGGCTTTGTGCCTGATTCAAGTCGCCACCGGCCTCTGAGCTGTCCGGCCTTGACCCGCCAGCCGACGGGTCGCCTTCGTGCCTCACTTTTTCAGTCAGCCACCGCGTGACCTCGCCTCTAGGCCGCCCGTGTTGTGAGCCGCCCGGCCATGCAGCCACCTACCGCGGTGGTCCGTCTCTGCCTTTGGCTTGCCTCGCGCCCCTGCTGTTTGTCCACGGGCTCTGCCCTGTCTTGGCTGCTGCGCCTGTGCGCCCGTCCCCGAGCCTCCTGCTTGATGGCTCGACTCCGTCTAGCCGCCCTGCCAAGGCCGGGTGCTCCGCCTGGGTATCGCTCACTAAAAGTTGGTTGGTCTGAATGAAAGACAGTGTTTACGCAATGTATTTCCATACATGAGCTGTTCTTCGGAGTATTTTGTGTGCAGTTCACAAGCACTTGTTCCAGGACATGCACCCGTCGAGCATGCATTGCTTGGAGTGAATGGTCACTGATTGGTATTTGTGCGTGAAGCTACGCGCACTATATACTGGAGCACAGGGAGTACTAGTCAAGTCTGATTTTCTTTCCATTGGAACATTCACATGGAGGAGAAGTGCATGTACGCATGATTGGTTCAAAGACCATTATGCCAAACACAAAAAGGAGCACGGGTCTTAGTGAGCTGTTCTCTTAATCTCGTCACTCCTGTCATTTCGGTTTACATCAAAGACGTCGCGTCAGTGTCAGTAAAGCTGCCCGACGAGCAGGCATGCACGTTGGTCAGGTGTGTAAACCACCGCCCCTACAGTACATTCTATTGGTACAATCTACTTAAAACACACCGAAGAGCTGTTGGAAATTCGCCACCGATCAATAAATTACATGAACACATACGCACACAAAACTGATAACCAAGGGCTCGTATCGTGTCCTTTTTCCTCTTTATTGATTTTCTGATTTTCTCTCAGTGTTTTTTTACAATAGCTAGCCCTGCCTATGTATATATAGACGTAGAGTCAGAAACGATGGCTTACAAAGCCGACTCCAACTAGTACTCGTACATAGACACCTAGCTGGACTACTATATGGAACTGCCATGGACTCTACCTTCCTAACCTGACTAGCACAAGCCAACGTAGGCAAGCTTGATCACCTTTTGCTAACCCTAGCATGACTCTACATACTAGTACTTACAAAACTATAACACATATGCTTGGATTACTCTAACATTCACCCCCTAATCCAAGCATTTAACTCTTTATTCGATGAGACACGCAGACGACCACTTGCTCATCTTGTTATACTGATTTGTAACACCCCAGATGTAACTTTCCCTATTTGTACTCCAACTCTTGCCGTTTCCGGCGTTAAGTTATATTTATTTCTCGGGTTCGGGTCTTTGTCTTCGTGTGTTGTTTTCATTTTCATGCATCTCATATCATGTCATCATGTGCATTGCATTTGCATGCGTGTTCGTCTCATGCATCCGAGCATTTTCCCCGTTGTCCGTTTTGCATTCCGGCGCTTCGTTCTCCTCCGGTGGTCATTTCTAGCTTTCTTTCGTGTGTGGGGATTAAACATTTTCGGATTGGATCGAGACTTGTCATGCGGCCTTGGTTTACTACCGGTAGACCGCCTGTCAAGTTTCGTATCTTTTGGACTTCGTTTGATACTCCAACGGTTAACCGAGTGACCGAAAAGGCCTCATGTGTGTTGCAGCCCAACACCCCTCAAATTTTGGCCCAAAACCCACCAAACTCTGCTCTATGTCCTAGAGCGTTCGATCACGATCGCGTGGCCGAAAACCGCACCTCATTTGGAGTCTCCTAGCTCCCTCTATGCCTATATATAGCCCCCTCCATTCTCGGATCATCTCTTCCCACGAAACCCTAGGAAAAAAACAGATCTTCCCCGCGCGCCGGACAACGTCCGCCGGCGCCGGACGTGTCCGCCCCGCTCCCCTTGCCCTATCCGCTGCCGCCACGTGTCCCCGGCGCGGGACCGCTTCGCCGCCCACCGCCGCGGGCCCGAAGCCCATCGCCGGCCCCCGCTCGCCGCGCCCCGGGCCAGAACCCCGCCGCCTCAAGCCGCGCCGCCGCCGCCCGCCTCTTCACCGACTCCGGCAGCCGGCGCCGCCGCCCGCGCCTCCACGCCGCCTCGCCGCCCGCCGCGCGCCGGCCGGCCGGGCCTCGCCCCGCCCGCGGCCGCCGCTCCACCTCCGGCGACCGGCCGGATCCGGCCGCCTCCTCACTGTCCCCGGCGAGCCCATCTTCTCCGGCGACCGACCTCGACGCCGACGAACCTCGGGAGTCACGCCGTGAATAGTGCTGCTACAGTACCTCCTCAGATCCAGATCCGGATCTCGGTTGACTTTCCCGCCTAACCCTAGTTTTTTATGCATACTTTGACTGCCCGTAACTTTACATCCGTAGCTCTGATTTGGGCATATAATATATCAAAATGTTCGCCTCGATGAGTACATCATTTCACCCCATTGCATTATTTTCATTGGAGTTCATCTTGATGCCCAAAATGCTGTTAGAAGGAGGCTTCGTGAGTTATTTGTCAGATCTGCTAGCTCATCTTAGACTTTTGTCATTTTTGCCATGATTATTGTGTGCATGTTATGCCTGTGAGTCCTTCATATGTTTTGTTAAGCATTTTGTTTTCTTTCCAGAGGTGCAACCCATGCATTTTTAGTATGTGTGTGGTGACTTGTGCAAGCTTCCAAAGAGAGGCACCCGGGAAATCTGTTTTCAGGGACTTAGTTGTTTTCACTAAGTCTGGGATTATTTAGTTCATGATGCCATATGTTCAGCTTGTTTCCTAGTGATCCGTGCCTCTTTTGAGGATGATCAGTAAAGGAGTTTTGTTATTCATGTTATGCTCTATCCATCCATGTCTTTGTTTGAAATTATGTAGTACCATAGCTTGAGTCAATCGAGCTCTACTTTTGCTTCATGGTGAATCTGGGCAGATCGTCAACTCGTTTGCGATTTTGCCGTTATTATTGTAGATGATCCGTGCATGATATGCCATTGTTCTTGCCATGTCTAGCTTGTATTTTGTGCCTTCTTAATGGGTGTATGCCTGCCTTGCCATGACTTGCACTGTGGTGAGTGCATCGAGCTCGTTTACATGCCTTCGTGAGTTATAGTTCAGCATGTCTCAGTTTTCACTAAGTCTGAAAACTGATTGTGTTTTGGCTATGTTCGTGTGCCCGTTAATATATTTTGTGAATCCTTTTGGCCCCAGGTCACTTTGGGTCTTTTGTTAAGCTTGTTGAGTAGCTCCATGCCATGTTCTTACTTGTCATGTTCAGGTCATGTATCATGTTGTTTTGCTGCTCCAAAGAGAGCATCGTGATCTGAAATTTCAGACTAGTGTTAATTTCACTAAGTCTGGAATCTGTTTTGCATTTGCGTTTTTGCCATGCTTGTTTGAACCTCATAATGGATGAATTGGCCGTGGCTCAATGCTAGTATTTTGATAAGCATCTTGTGTGCATCCCTGCCATGTATTTTGTTGTCATGTTTGGTGGCTGTAGCATGTTCACCTCATTGCATTTAGATGCCTACTTGCTGTAAATCGCAGACCGGTGTCATATCTTAAAATGCTTGCCATCTCCAAACCGTAACTCCGATTCCAATGATCTTTATATCGTTTTCAAGCGATTTCATCCCCTATATCAAGTGGCACCCTTGGAATTCCAAGTTGAGGCCAGGTTCATGCATTTCCTGTCATATCTTGCATTTTGCATCCCGCATCGCATTCCATATAGCATATCATCATTTCATCATATTGCTTGGTCTTGCACGTGGTTGATTGTATCCTCGTTGCTTGTTTGTCTTGTTGGGTAGAGCCGGGAGACGAGTTCGCTACCGAGGAGCCCGTTGAGTTTGCTTGTGAGGATCCAGTCAACTCTGACAACTGTGCAGGCAAGATGATCATACCCTCGAAATCACTACTATTTTTGCTATGCTAGTTTGCTCGCTCTTGCTTTGCCAATGCTATGATGCCTACCTTTTGCTTGTCAGCCTCCTAATTGCCATGTCAACCTCTAACCCACCATGTCCTAGCAAACCGTTGATTGGCTATGTTACCGCTTTGCTCAGCCCCTCTTATAGCGTTGATAGTTGCAGGTGAAGATTGGAGGCCATTCCTTGTTGGAACATTTATTTACTCGTTGGGATATCATTATATTGCTATGTTATCTTAATGCATCTATATACTTGGTAAAGGGTGGAAGGCTCGGCCTCTCTCCTAGTGTTTTGTTCCACTCTTGCCGCCCTAGTTTCCGTCATATCGGTGTTATGCTCCCGGATTTTGCGTTCCTTACGCGGTTGGGTTATAATGGGAACCCCTTGATAGTTCGCCTTGATTAAAGCTTTTCCAGCAATGCCCAACCTTGGTCTTACCATTTGTCACCTAGCCTTTTTCTTTCCCTTGGGTTCTGCAGACTCAAGGGTCATCTTATTTTAACCCCCCCGGGCCAGTGCTCCTCTGAGTGTTGGTCCCACTGAGCGATGTCCGAGGCTACCAGGGGCAACTCTGGGCTGGCTTACCCGACGTCTGGCTCATCTGAGTGTGCCCTGAGAAAGAGATATATGCAGCTCCTATCGGGATTTGTCGGCACATTCGGGCGGTGTTGCTGGTCTTGTTTTAACCAGTCGAATTGTCTTGTTGTACCGGGTTACCGAGTCTGATCTGTGTGACTCGGGTGGAGGTCTATTCCTTCGTTGACCGTGAGAGCTTGTCATGGGCTAAGTTGGGACTCCCCTGCAGGGATTGAACTTTCGAAAGCCGTGCCCGCGGTTATGGGCAGATGGGAATTTGTTAATGTCCGGTTGTAGATAACTTAAACCTTAATTAATTAAAATGAATCAACTGAGTGTGCTGCCGTGATGGCCTCTTCTCGGCGGAGTCCGGGAAGTGGACATGGTGTTGGAGTAATGCTTGCGCAGGTTGTTCCTCTAGATTCTCGCTCGCGCCTTGCCTCCTCTTCTCGCTCTCTTTTGCGGATAAGTTAGCCACCACATATGCTAGCCGCTTGCTGCAGCTCCACTTATATTTGCCTTATCCATTCCTAAAAGCTTAAATAGTCTTGATCGCGAGGGTGCGAGATTGCTGAGTCCCTGTGGCTCACAGATACTACAACTCCAGATGCAGGTCCAGGTGATTCCGCTCCAGGTGACGAGTACGAGCTCAAGTGGGAGTTCGACGAGGACTCTCAGCGTTATTATGTTTCCTTTCCCGATGATCAGTAGTGGTGCCTAGTTGGGGTTTGATTCAGGGCCTTGTCGCATGTTGGGTTTTTCTTCTATTTTGGCGCCGTAGTCGGGCCATGAGTGCTTGTATGATGGATGTTATTTATGTACTCTGATGTGACGTGGCGAGTGTAAGCCAACTATGTTCTTCCCCTTTTATTATATATTACATGGGTTGTTGTAATGATTGCCTGACTTGCGACATTGCTTTCAATGTGGTTATGTCTCTAAGTCGTGCCTCGACACGTGGGAGCTATAGCCGCATCGAGGGCGTTACAAGTTGGTAATCAGAGCCTTCCCCGACCTTAGGAGCCCCATTGCTTGATCGTGTTTAGCAGCCAAGTTGTGTCTAGAAAAATGTTTTGAGTCTTTAGGAATTATATATCAGAGAGCTTAGGAATTCTTTTTACTTCCCAGTCTCCTCATCGCTCTGGTAAGGCATCCTGACGTAGAGTTTTGACTCTTCTCTTCTCAAATTTCACTAAAAAAAAATTTAGGATCACGCGAGTATCTTGGATTTGTTCCGATGGCTTATGATGAGAATACTGTCTTGGTGCCTCCTGTCAGGGGTTTAGTGGAAGTGTCCCGGGGAGTTGAGCTCTGAGGTGTTGTCATCATAATTTTATCGTTGCAATTCTGGAATACTTGAGATATGTTTGCCGACATCGAAAATCTCTTTTATGCAGTTCGTTGGTGAGATAACCTTGACGCCACCCAGTACTGGGGCGGGAGTTTGGGAGTATCGCCATAACTTGTATAACGGATGCTTTTCAAAGGTTGAGGTAGATGGTTTCCGAAGTTTTCTTGGTTATGTGTTGAAGGATGATACAGCTGGATGTAGGATTTGCTAGTTTGGGTGAGATATTATGCTTCCCCTGTATCCCCAACACCTGATTGCATAACCGGAAAGGTTCGGGAGTTTCATAGGTGGGAATTCTAGTAGCTCTAGTTCTTCTTCCACGGATATTGGTTTGAGATTGGGATTTCTTACCGATTATTCGTTCTTGATCCGTACCTTGTTGATTTATTTCTCTACCTTAATTCTACGTGGCTTCTCAATTTATGGATATGTGACCATTTGAAGAGGAATGCATTCGTTCATTTTGTTCGGATGTGAAGACTATATGTTGTAATTTTCATTCCGTTGGATTCGGCTTCAATATTTATCTGTCTATGTGCTAATGGTGGTCAACCTCTTCAGGATGGCTCCCGCTAAGAGCACCAGTCAGAACCAGAATCAAGATCCGCCACCGCCTCCACCTCCTCCAGAGGCATGGCAAGCTGTGATGGCCGCAACCAATGCAAACACTCAGCTGATCATGCAAATTCTTCAAGAGCGCAATCAAGGCAGTCAAGGGAATCAAGGCAGCAATCAGAGTCACTTTGCTACACTCAACCAATTCCTTGCTAACGGGCCAAAGACTTTCAGTAATTGTGTTGAGGCAACCGATGTTGACGATTGGCTTGTGGATCTGTGTAAGCATTTCGAGTGCAGTAACGTCAGGCCTGAGGACTTTGTCAAGTTCGCTTCCTTCCAACTCAAAGATCAAGCTGCAGAATGGTTCCAGCAGTACAAGGATTCCAGAGGTGGACGTGTTATCACTTGGGATGATTTCCGTCGAGATTTCCGAGCTCACCATATTCCGCAGAGCGTGGTTGAAAGCAAGCGTGAGGAATTCCGCAATCTGAAGCAAGGCTCTTTGTCTGTCTATGACTACAACAAATTGTTCCAGAAGCTTGCCCGCTTTGCCAAGCAGGACGTGCCTGATGAGAAGAGCATGATATACCAGTTCAGGGGTTGTCTCAGAGAAGATATTCAGCTCGCTCTTGTTCTCTTCGAGCCCTTGAGATACGATGAGTTCTACAACATGGCACTGAAGCAAGAGGCTGCTCAGTTGAGGTGTGATGCTTCCAGGAAGCGAGTCAGAGATGTTACTCCTTCCTCTACTCAAGTGGCCAAGCAGCAGAAGTTTTGGCTTCCTCCTCCTCCGTTCCGTCAGCCATATCAGCAGAAGAGCAAAGGTGGCAGTGGTTCTTCCCACCCACCCAACCCAGGCTTTCAGAACAAGATTTCGTCTCAAGCTCCAAGATCGAGTGCTCCGTATCACCGTCCGCTTTCAGAGGTCACGTGCAACAAGTGCCAATAGAAGGGTCACTATGCCAACAAGTGTTTCAACCAGAGGCGTCTTCCTCCTCCTCCTCCTGTCAGATCGGCAAGTACAGCTGTGGTCAAGCATAACCCCAAGTCCGCCAAGGTCAATTTGATGAATGCAGCTCAGGCAGAGGACTCGTCAGATGTGATCATGGGTAACCTTCCTGTTAATGACATTCCTGCTAAAGTTCTTTTTGACACGAGTGCATAGCATTGTTTCATCTCAAGGCCATTTGTTTCTAAGCATGAGTTGCCTTTGCAATATTTGCCTAGACAGTTATCTGTGGTTTCTCCGGGTAAATTTATGAATGCAAGCGCGTTTGCCCCAGATGTTTCTATCACATTGGGCGATTACAAATTTCTCTCTTCTCCGGTGGTTCTTGGTAACTCGGATATTGATCTTATTCTCGGAATGGATTGGCTTTCTAAGCACAAGGCACATCTTGATTGTGCTGCCAGACAGATTCAATTAACTCATTCGTCTGAGGATGTAATTATCTTTGCCGCTCGGGATAATACTATCCGTCTGTTTTCTCTCAATGAGAAGGGTGAATTGGATGCTATCTCTCAAATTCCAGTCGTTTGTGAATATCAAGACGTCTTTCCAGAAGAGCTCCCAGGAATGCCTCCGCACCGGCCAGTTGAATTCGTTATTGAACTTGAGCCTGGCACGGAACCTGTGTGACAACGTCCTTACAAGCTCGGACCTGAAGAGTTGAAGGAGCTGAAGAAGCAACTCGATGAGCAAGAAAGAATGGGTCTCATCCGGCCTAGTACTTCTCCGTGGGGTTGTGGTGTTCTTTTTGTGAAGAAGAAGGATGGAACGGACCGACTTTGTGTTGATTACCGTCCAGTGAACAAGAAGACCATCAAGAACAAATACCCACTTCCCAACATCAATGAGCTGTTCGAACAACTCAAAGGTGCCCAAGTATTCTCCAAGCTTGATCTCCGCATGGGTTATCACCAGATTCGCATTCGTGAAGAAGATATTCCCAAGACAGCATTCAGAACAAGCTTTGGTTCATATGAATACACTGCCATGTCTTTTGGCCTCGCCAACGCTCCTCTGACGTTCTCTCGCATGATGAATTTCATCTTCAACGCCTACACCAATGACTTCGTTTTGGTCTATCTCGATGACATTCTGGTTTTCTCGAAGAACAAGGAAGATCATGCCAAGCACTTGCGTTTGGTTCTCGATAAGCTCAGGGAACATCAGTTCTACGCCAAGTTCTCCAAGTGTGAATTTTGGCTCGATGAGGTTCTTTATCTTGGTCATATCATCTCTGCCAAGGGCATTTCCGTGAATCCCGAGAAGGTTTCCGCAATTGTGAATTGGGAACCTCCTCAGAATGTGAAGCAACTCCGCAGTTTTCTCGGTCTCGCAAGCTATTGCCGAAGATTCGTTGAAAACTTTTCCAAGATCGCGAAGCCTCTCTCAAACCTTCTTCAGAAGCATGTCAAGTACGTTTGGTCTCCGGAGTGTGATATTGCTTTCAACACTTTGAAAGAGAAGTTGATCACTGCTCCAGTTCTGACTCCACCTGATGAATCCAAGCCGTACGAGGTCTTTTGTGATGCCTCTCTCCAAGGTCTTGGCGCAGTTTTGATGTAAGAGAAGAAAGTTGTTGCTTATACATCTCGGCAGTTGAAGCCTAATGAGAAGAACTACCCCACTCATGATCTCGAGTTGGCGGCAGTTGTGCATGCTCTTTTGACTTGGAGACATCTTCTATTGGGAAGAAAAGTGGACATTTTCACTGATCACAAGAGCCTCAAGTACATCTTCACTCAGCCTAATCTCAACCTAAGACAAACTCGATGGGTCGAAATGATTCAAGAGTATAATCCGAGTATTGAGTATACTCCAGGCAAGGCCAATGTGATTGCCGACGCTTTGAGCAGAAAGGCCTACTGCAACAGTCTGATTCTCAAGCCTTATCAACCCGAGCTTTGTGAAGTTTTCCGCAAACTTAATCTGCAAGTTGTTCCTCAAGGTTTCCTCGCCAACCTTCAAGTCTCTCCTACCTTAGAAGACCAGATTCGCCAAGCCCAGCTTCTTGATGCTATGGTGAAAAAGGTGAAGATTGGGATTGCCAAGAGTCAGTCCAAGTACAAGTGCTACCGCCTTGATGACAAGGACACTCTCTTCTTTGAGGATCGTATTGTTGTGCCCAAAGGTGAACTTCGTAAAGTGATCATGAACGAGGCTCACAATTCTCTCCTCTCCATCCACCCTGGGAGCACGAAGATGTATCAGGATCTCAAGCAAGCTTATTGGTGGACTCGAATGAAGCGCGAGATCGCTCAATTCGTGAATGAATGTGATGTCTGCAGAAGAGTGAAGGCAGAACACCAAAGGCCAGCTGGTCTCCTCCAACCTCTTGCCATTCCAGAATGGAAGTTTGACCACATTGAAATGGACTTCGTGACTGGGTTTCCAAAGTCCAAGCGTGGCAATGATGCTATATTCGTTGTCATCGACAAGCTCACCAAAGTGGCTCATTTTCTGCCTATCAAAGAGTCGATCACTGCAGCTCAATTGGTGGAACTCTATACCTCTCGCATTGTCTCTCTGCACGGTATTCCTCAAGTGATATCTTCAGACCGTGGCAGCATCTTTACCTCGAAGTTTTGGGATTCTTTCCAGAAGGCCATGGGCACTAACATCCGCTTCAGCACTGCTTTCCATCCTCAAACAAGCAGTCAAGTCAAGTGTGTCAACCAGATTCTTGAAGATATGCTCAGGGCTTGTGTGATCTCCTTCGGCATGAAGTGGGAGGATTGTCTTCCTTATGCTGAATTCTCCTATAACAACAGTTTTCAAGCAAGTTCGGGCAAGGCCCCTTTTGAAATTCTGTATGGCAGGAAGTGCCGTACCCCTCTCAACTGGTCTGAAACCGGCGAACGTCAGCTGCTGGGTAATGACTTAATCACAGAAGCAGAAGAAATGTGCAAAGTCATTCGTGATAACCTCAAAGCAGCCCAATCCCGCCAGAAGAGCTACTATGATAGTTAGCACCGTGATTTGGCTTTCGAGATCGGAGATCATGTTTACCTCCGCGTCTCTCCTATGAAGGGTACTCGTCGCTTCGGTATCAAAGGGAAGCTTGCCCTAGATACGTGGGACCTTTCAAAATCGTCAGCAAGAGAGGCGACCTCGCCTATCAACTCGAGCTTCCTTCAAACTTTGCAAATGTTCATGATGTGTTCCACGTCTCTCAGCTTCGAAAGTGCTTCAAGACTCCTGACCGCACTGTCAACTTTGAGGACATTGAGCTCCAAGAAGATCTCTCTTATCGTGAGCACCCAGTTGCTATTCTCGAAGAGACTGAACGCAAGACTCGCAACAAGTTTATCAAATTTCTCAAAGTCAAGTGGTCTCACCATTCCGACCGTGAAGCTACCTGGGAACGCGAGGATCACCTCCGTTCTGAGTACCCGGAGTTCTTTCAGTCCTAGATCTCGGGACGAGATCTTTTCGTAGTGGTGGAGTGTTGTAACACCCCGGATGTAACTTTCCCTATTTGTACTCCAACTCTTGCCGTTTCCGGCGTTAAGTTATATTTATTTCTTGGGTTCGGGTCTTTATCTCCGTGTGTTGTTTTCGTTTTCATGCATCTCATATCATGTCATCATGTGCATTGCATTTGCATGCATGTTTGTCTCATGCATCCGAGCATTTTCCCCGTTGTCCGTTTTGCATTCCGGCGCTTCGTTCTCCTCCGGTGGTCATTTCTAGATTTCTTTCGTGTGTGGGGATTAAACATTTTCGGATTGGACCGAGACTTGTCATGCGGCCTTGGTTTACTACCGGTAGACCGCCTGTCAAGTTTCGTATCTTTTGGACTTCGTTTGATACTCCAACGGTTAACCGAGGGACCGAAAAGGCCTCGTGTGTGTTGCAGCCCAACACCCCTCAAATTTTGGCCCAAAACCCACCAAACTCTGCTCTATGTCCTAGAGCGTTCGATCACGATCGCGTGGCCGAAAATCGCCGCCCACCGCCGCGGGCCCGAAGCCCATCGCCGGCCCCCGCTCGCCGCGCCCCGGGCCAGAACCCCGCCGCCTCAAGCCGCTCGCCGCCGCCGCCCGCCTCTTCACCGACTCCGGCAGCCGCCGCCGCAGCCCGCGCCTCCACGCCGCCCGCCGCGCGCCGGCCGGCCGTGCCTCGCCCCGCCCGCGGCCGCCGCTCCACCTCCGGCGACCGGCCGGATCCGGCCGCCTCCTCACCGTCCCTGGCGAGCCCATCTTCTCCGGCGACCGACCTCGACGCCGACGAACCTCGGGAGTCGCGCCGTGAACAGTGCTGCTACAGTACCTCCTCAGATCCAGATCCGGATCTCGGTTGACTTTCCCGCCTAACCCTAGTTTTTTATGCATACTTTGACTGCCCGTAACTTTACATCTGTAGCTCTGATTTGGGCATATAATATATCAAAATGTTCGCCTCGACGAGTACATCATTTCACTCCAATGCATCGTTTTCATTAAAGTTCATGTTGACGCCCAAAATGCTGTTAGAAGGAGGCTTCGTGAGTTATTTGTCAGATCTGCTAGCTCATCTTAGACTTTTGTCATTTTTGCCATGATTATTGTGTGCATGCTATGCTTGTGAGTCCTTCATATGTTTTGTTATGCATTTTGTCTTCTTTCCAGAGGTGCAACCCATGCATTTTTAGGATGTGTGTGGTGACTTGTGCAAGCTTGCAAAGAGAGGCACCCGGGAAATCTGTTTTCAGGGACTTAGTTGTTTTCACTAAGTCTGGGATTATTTAGTTCATGATGCCATATGTTTAGCTTGTTTTCTAGTGATCTGTGCCTCTTTTGAGGATGATCAGTAAAGGAGTTTTGTTATTCATGTTATACTCTATCCATCCATGTCTTTGTTTGCAATTATGGAGTACCATAGATTGAGTCAATCGAGCTCTACTTTTGCTTCATGGTGAATCTGGGCAGATCATCAACTCGTTTGCGATTTTGCCGTTATTATTGTAGATGATCCGTGCATGCTATGCCATTGTTCTTGCCATGTCTAGCTTGTATTTTGTGCCTTCTTAATGGGTGTATGCCTGCCTTGCCGTGACTTGCACCGTGGTGAGTGCATCGAGCTCGTTTACATGCCTTCGTGAGTTATAGTTCAGCATGTCTCAGTTTTCACTAAGTCTGAAAACTGATTGTGTTTTGGCTATGTTCGTGTGCCCGTTAATATATTTTGTGAATCCTTTTGGCCCCAGGTCACTTTGGGTCTTTTGTTAAGCTTGTTGAGTAGCTCCATGCCATGTTCTTACTTGTCATGTTCAGGTCATGTATCATGTTGTTTTGCTGCTCCGAAGAGAGCATCGTGATCTGAAATTTCAGACTAGTGTTAATTTCACTAAGTCTGGAATCTGTTTTGCATTTGCGTTTTTGCCATGCTTGTTTGAACCTCATAATGGATGAATTGGCCATGGCTCAGTGCTATTCTTTTGATAAGCATCTTGTATGCATCCCTGCCATGTATTTTGTTGTCATGTTTGGTGGCTGTAGCATGTTCATCTCGTTGCATTTAGATGCCTACTTGCTGTAAATCGCAGACCGGTGTCATATCTTAAAACGCTTGCCATTTACAAACCGTAACTCCGATTCCAATGATTTTTATATCGTTTTCAAGCGATTTCATCCCCTCTATCCAGTGGCACCCTTGGAATTCCAAGTTGAGGCCAGGTTCATGCATTTCCTGTCATATCTTGCATTTTGCATCCCGCATCGCATTCCATATAGCATATCATCATTTCATCATATTGCTTGGTCTTGCACGTGGTTGATTGTATCCTTGTTGCTTGTTTGTTTTGTTGGGTAGAGCCGGGAGACGAGTTCGCTACTGAGGAGCCCGTTGAGTTTGCTTGTGAGGATCCAGTCAACTCTGACAACTGTGCAGGCAAGATGATCATACCCTCGAAATCACTACTATCTTTGCTATGCTAGTTTGCTCGCTCTTGCTTTGCCAATGCTATGATGCCTACCTTTTGCTTGTCAGCCTCCTAATTGCCATGTCAACCTCTAACCCACCATGTCCTAGCAAACCGTTGATTGGCTATGTTACCGCTTTGCTCAGCCCCTCTTATAGTGTTGATAGTTGCAGGTGAAGATTGGAGGCCGTTCCTTGTTGGAACATTTATTTACTCGTTGGGATATCATTATATTGCTATGTTATCTTAATGCATCTATATACTTGGTAAAGGGTGGAAGGCTCGGCCTCTCTCCTAGTGTTTTGTTCCACTCTTGCCGCCCTAGTTTTCGTCATATCGGTGTTATGCTCCCGGATTTTGCGTTCCTTACGCGGTTGGGTTATAATGGGAACCCCTTGATAGTTCGCCTTGATTAAAGCTTTTCCAGCAATGCCCAACCTTGGTCTTACCATTTGCCACCTAGCCTTTTTCTTTCCCTTGGGTTCTGCAGACTCAAGGGTCATCTTATTTTAACCCCCCGGGCCAGTGCTCCTCTGAGTGTTGGTCCCACTGAGCGATGTCCGAGGCTACCAGGGGCAACTCTGGGCTGGCTTACCCGACGTCTGGCTCATCTGAGTGTGCCCTGAGAAAGATATATATGCAGCTCCTATCGGGATTTGTCGGCACATTCGGGCGGTGTTGCTGGTCTTGTTTTAACCTGTCGAATTGTCTTGTTGTACCGGGTTACCGAGTCTGATCGATGTGACTCGGGTGGAGGTCTATTCCTTTGTTGACCGTGAGAGCTTGTCATGGGCTAAGTTGGGACTCCCCTACAGGGATTGAACTTTCGAAAGCCGTGCCCGCGGTTATGGGCAGATGGGAATTTGTTAATGTCCGGTTGTAGATAACTTAAACCTTAATTAATTAAAATGAATCAACTGAGTGTGTTGCCGTGATGGCCTCTTCTCGGCGGAGTCCGGGAAGTGGACACGGTGTTGGAGTAATGCTTGCGCAGGTTGTTCCTCTAGATTCTCGCTCGCGCCTTGCCTCCTCTTCTCGCTCTCTTTTGCGGATAAGTTAGCCACCACATATGCTAGTCGCTTGCTGCAGCTCCACTTATATTTGCCTTATCCATTCCTAAAAGCTTAAATAGTCTTGATCGCGAGGGTGCGAGATTGCTGAGTCCCTGTGGCTCATAGATACTACAACTCTAGATGCAGGTCCAGGTGATTCCGCTCCAGGTGACGAGTACGAGCTCAAGTGGGAGTTCGACGAGGACTCTCAGCGTTATTATGTTTCCTTTCCCGATGATCAGTAGTGGTGCCTAGTTGGGGTTTGATTCAGGGCCTTGTCGCATGTTGGGTTTTTCTTCTATTTTGGCGCCGTAGTCGGACCATGAGTGCTTGTATGATGGATGTTATTTATGTACTCTGATGTGACGTGGTGAGTCTAAGCCAACTATGTTCTTCCCCTTTTATTATATATTACATGGGTTGTTGTAATGATTGCCTGACTTGCGACATTGCTTTCAATGCGGTTATGTCTCTAAGTCGTGCCTCGACACGTGGGAGCTATAGCCGCATCGAGGGCGTTACATGATTGTCTCCGGTGACGCAACTTACTGGACCACAACTTCTCTCTTCTCGCAACGATGGCCACCACTTCATCACCATCCTTATTTTATGCAGATCTGAAAACTGAAATCAACGATTACCCAGACTACCAGCCACACTATCACATCTTAGCGTGCTACATACAGACTAAATGCATAGCCTCACGCAGGAACTCGACTTAACCGGTGCACGTCCATCTTCACATTAATCTTCATCTTCTCGTAGGTTGCTTGTGCACGGGGAGACACATCTTACCCCCTAATCCAAACACTCTAATACCAATTGTTGGAAATTCGCCCACATGACCGATCACATAAATTGCACGAACACATACACACACAAAACTAATAGCCAAGGGCTTGTATCGTGCCATTTTTCCTCTTTATTGATTTTCTGATTTTCTCTCAGTGTTTTTTTTACAATAGCTAGCCCTGCCTAAGTATATATAGACATAGAGTCAGAAACGATGGCTTACAAAGCCGACTCCAACTAGTACTCGTACATAGACACCTAGCCGGACTACTACATGGAACTGGCACGGACTCAACCTTCCTAACCTGACTAGCACAAGCCAACGTAGGCAAGCTTCATCACCTTTTGCTAACCCTAGCATGACTCTACGTACTAGTACTTACAAAACTATAACACATATGCTTGGATTACTCTAACAAGAGCCGGTAATTCAACAGAGGCAATAAGCACAAACCTCGATGTTTGTTTGGTCTGGCTATCTAAACTTGGTTTGCGCCGTCAGTATCATCCGATAAAAAAATGTCAGGTGATATTCATCTAAAATTATTTTCTAAACACATGTCGTTTTCATCAAAGAACAATTACTTGGTCTATGATATATTTTTGCAGGACCATTATTCCTTACAAAAAGGTGTCGCAAAAGAGGCGTGAGCAAATATTATTTTTGCACTAGCGCTCATCCTGCACGAGTTGTCACCCCTGCTACATCGAACTGACTCATTGTCTGTGCCCATGGCTGAATTGTCTGCATCTGTGCCGTTTCCAACGTCGCGACTGACTTTCTCATTCGCACCGGCTTACAACGCCGCTGCTGACTCTCCCCATCTGCACTGGCTTACAACGCCGCGGCCGGTTCACCCGTGATTGATTTCAACTTCACCATTATGATCATCAACTTCGCGGTGGATAATTACTGGCCCAACATATCAGGTGAAATCCATCCAGTATATTTTTATATTACATGTTGCTTTCTTCAAAAAGAGCAATTACTCTGTCTTGTGAGGTTTTCCAATGCAGGACAAGTTGTCTACTGCAAAAGGAATTGTTATACCACTGAGCTGTTGAATGACTCATATCAATTTATATCACGGTCAAATATGGAGAATCTCAAAACAACTCCTCGAGTCCTCTTAAGATTCGGGGGATACAATAGCATGACTCGGCAAAATTGTCCAGTATCAATAATCCGGAACTCCGGGTCATTGGAGGGAAAAAATAACCTGGAGACTACTGCTATATTGATAAGAATTTAAAGGCCGTCAGAAAATTTCCGGTTCAAAATGAAGAATGCCGGTTTAAAATCCGGCTCAAGGTAAACATGTCTCCTACAAAGCTTTGAAGCTCTCAATATCCGGTTTGAAATTTCGGTTTAAAAAGAATTCATCTCTCGCAAGTTCGAGTTTTCAGAAAAAAAATTACAGGGACAAAAGAGAGTTTGTTGCACAACACAACTCAAACATAGGCACCCGGCGAGCACAAGTCAGAAATATATCACTTGGGGGCTTCCGGCTTATTGAGCTAAGCTATGATTACCCTTTGATCCGGCTCATACCCACAGTTACAGGTCATTTGGGGGCTTCCTGTTCAAACATAGGTCGTATTCGAACCAAACAGAACATAGCTGTCGGTACCCTCTTGATCTACGCAATGCAAAACCCACTAGGGGGCTTCTTGATCGTATTCAAATCATAGCTTAACCCCTTTTGGATCCGACTTTGATCGTATTCGAATCAGAGTCGTTAAAAAAATCTCAAGGTCATTTGGGGGCTTCCTGTTCAAACATAGGTCGTACTCGAACCAAAGAGAACATAGCTGTCGGTACCCTCTTGATCGGCGCGACGCCAAAACCACTAGGGGGCTTCATGATCGTATTCGAATCCTAGCTTAACCCCTTTTCGTCTGGTTTACTGATCATATTCGAATCAGATGCCTCATTTTTCTCTGTTTGGCTTAAGTTTTTGAAAACAATCTTTGGTTTTGTCTTGAGACCTTTTTGTTCATATCTGAAGCATATATATGGTTTTGATTAACCCGACTTGACTTTGGAGGATAAGTCGCCATATATGACAATCATAAACATTTGGAAGTTTTGGCTTCTAAAGATTGGGTTATCACCCTTACTGCACAGGTATCCTAAACCGGCAGTACGATTCAATATCATAGGAACCGGTTTTCCAAACCGGATTATATTATTCAAATCTTTAATAGCCAACATGGCTGGATTTTTATTATGGTTATCAATAGCCAATATTATGATGGAGGTCTTCAAAGTCGCTTCAGCGCAATGGTTATTATTTTATTAATGGACATGATTTATTTTTACAATGGAGGGAATAGTCCCGAGTCGCTGCAGGCTTACGACCCGGCACTTGGGAGCTACATTATTCATATTGAGATTACATCAAATATGCAAGTCCCATGTCATTGCCGGCATGCACCATGACACTTGGGGGCTAATGCAAAGTCATTTTTTGCTCACCTTATTGAAGACCCGACTCATCACATTCTAAATGAGTCGGCCCTTGGGGGCTACCAATTGCTCCCGTCGAAAATTCAAGGTGCACAAGCCTTAATCCATTATATTGAAAGATCCACTACTCAGTTGGTAGAGTACAAAGCTCTTAACCTTGTGGACGTGGGTTTGAGCCCCATGGTGGAGATTACATCATATGATGTTATTATCAATGAATCATATACAAAGTCCCAGCTCAGTAATATCTTACTGAGCCGGCCCTTGGGGGCTACATGTTGCTGCTCACGTTTACATGATCATATTTACAAAGTCCCTGCTCATTATTGCATAATGACCCGGCCCTTGGGGTTACACTGGTTGAATTTTTTATGAGCATAAGGCAATTACAAGTCCCAGGTTGCTGCAAGCATGACAACCCGGCACTTGGGGGCTACAGGTGATATGCATATAAGGGAGGAATAACTTCAAATTCTCAGTTTTGAGAAAATCAGGTATTATATTATTATCGGAGAAATCTGCAAAGTTTATGACCCGGCGTCATCATAAGATTAACCCGGCATCAACAACAATTACATGACCCGACATCATTTGTTTATAACCCGACAATTTTGGCAATCATAAATCGGCAAGTTCTACATCCTCAAGCCGGCTGAATATCCGTTGTATATTTGAAGACCAATATTTTTGTCAAGTCAGAGCATTGAAGACCGACTCAAATGGATTATTTTTTATAATATTTCTTTACAAGATACAATGTCAGCAAATGGATTATGAAACTAACCTATTGACCCGGATTTTTCAGGAGAAAATGTCAAGGACTTAAGGATGATCAGGTGCCGGCTTACAAGAATATTTAACACGCAGCACAACCTGTCAAATTTGTTCTTGTGTTTATTTTACAGGATTAGTTTAACATGGATAAATCCAAATTAAACTGCGTGCTAATGTCGGGGCTATACCCCGCGGTGTAACCCGCCGGATGTATGATCCGGCTGGAGTGTGGCGACTCACTGGTGACCCGCCCGGAGCTTGGCAACTCAAGAGTGACCCGCCCGATCTTGGCGATTCATTAGTAACCCGGTGGGCAGGTCAGACAGACGACAAGGCCCAAGGCCCAGAAGGCGGGCTCACATTTATGATGGACCGGCTTAAGAGGAAAGCGTAAGGAATATTCCCTTACAAACGAAGCAAGACTAGGACTCCACTTGTAATAGTGTAATCCTAATCCTACAAGGACTAGTCACGTAACCCGTCCCTTCAACATATATAAGGAGGGGCAGGGCACCCAAAGAGGGAGGAGAAGAAACAATCTCTAGGGCCAGACACAAAAGGGGAGCCGGCTTATGCGGCGACTCTCCCATAAGCATAATGAGATCTAGCCACAAACTGCATGTAGGGCTATTACCGGATGATGTTTCCCGGGGCCCGAAGCTGTCTAAATCCTTGTCTTGTGTTGCGTCTCTCGATTCCACTCAACCCCTCTCAAGCTACTACAAAGATCCCTTGGCCTCACGACTAAGTCCTCACACTAGGACATCTGCCGTGATAATTCCACGACAGTTGTGACGTTTGGTAGCACACAAAGTGTTCCTCCGGTATTCGGGAGTTGCATGATCTCATAGTCATAGGACCATGTATAGTTATGGAGAAAGAAATAGCAACAAACTAAACGATCATCGTGCTAAGCTAACGGATGGGTCAAGTCAATCACACCATTCTCTAATGATGTGATCCCGTTAATCAAATGAAAACTCATGTCTATGGTTAGGAAACATAACCATCATTGATTCAACGAGCTAGTCAAGTAGAGGCAAACTAGTGACATTCTGTTTGTCTATGTATTCACACATGTACTAAGTTTTCGGTTAATACAATTCTAGAATGAGTAATAAACATTTACCATGATATAAGGAAATATAAATAACAACTTTATTATTGCCTCTAGGGCATATTTCCTTCAGTCTCCCACTTGCACTAGAGTCAATAATCTAGTTCACATCGTCATGTGATTTAACACCAATAGTTCACATCTTTATGTGATTAGTTCACATCTCTATGTGACTAATACCCAAAGGGTTTACTAGAGTCGATAATCTAGTTCACATCGCTATGTGATTAACACCCAAAGAGTGATCATGTTTTACTTGTGAGAGAAGTTTAGTCTATGGGTCTGCAACATTCAGATCCATATGTATTTCACAAATTTCTATGTCTACAATGCTCTGCATGGAGCTACTCTAGATAATTGCTCCCACTTTTAATATGTATCAAGATCGAGACTTAGAGTCATCTAGATCGATGTAAAAAGATTACATCGACGTAACTCTTTACGACGAACTCTTTTATCACCTCCATAACTGAGAAATATTTCCTTAGTCCTCTAAGGATAATTTTGACCAGTGTACAGTGGTCTACTCCTAGATCACTATTGTACTCCCTTGCCAGAATGATGCTAAGGTATACAATAGGACTGTTAAACAGCATATCATACTTTATAGAACCTATGACTGATGCATAGGGAATGAATTTTCATTCTCTTTCTTTTTTCTGCTGTGGTCGGGTTTTGAGTCTTTACTCAACTTCACACCTTGCAACACATGCAAGAACGCCTTCTTTGACTGTTCCATTTTGAACTAATTCAAAATCTTGTCAAGGTATGTACTGATTGAAAAAACTTATCAAGCGTCTTGATCTATCTCTATAGATCTTGATGCTTAATGTGTAAGCAGCTTCATCGAGGTCTTTCTTTGAAAAACTCTTTTCAAACACTCCTTTATGCTTTCCAGAAAATTCTACATTATTTCCGATCAACAATAAGTCATTCACGTATACTTATCAGAAATGTTGTAGTGCTCCCACTCACTTTCTTGTAAATACAGGCTTCACCGCAAGTCTGTATAAAACCATATGCTTTGATCACTTTATCAAAGCATATATTCCAACTCCGAGATGCTTGCGCCAGTCCATAGATGGATCGCTGGAGCTTGCTCACTTTGTTAGCACCTTTTAGGATCGACAAAACCTTCTAGTTGCATCATATACAACTCTTCTTTAAGAAATCCATGAAGGAATACAGTTTTGACATCCATTTGCTAGATTTCATAAAATGTGGCAACTGCTAACATGATTCGGACAGACTTTTAAGTATCGATACGAGTGAAAAAATCTCATCGTAGTCAACACCTTGAACTTGTCGAAAACATTTTGCGACAATTCGAGCTTTGTAGATAGTAACACTACTATCAGCGTCCGTCTTCTTTTTGAAGATCCATTTATTCTTAATGACTCACCGATCATCGGGCAAGTCAATCAAAGTCTATACTTTGTTCTCATATATGGATCCCATCTCAGATTTCATGGCCTCAAACCATTTCGCGGAATCTGGGCTCATCGTCGCTTCCTCATAGTTCGTAGGTTCGTCATGGTCAAGTAACATGACATCCAGAATAGAATTACCGTACCACTCTGGTGCGGATCTCACTCTGGTTGACCTACAAGGTTCGGTAGTAACTTGATCTGAAGTTTCATGATCATCATCATTGGCTTCCTCACTAATTGGTGTAGGTGTCACAGGAACCGGTTTCTATGATGGACTACTTTCCAATAAGGGAGCAGGTACAATTACCTCATCAAGTTCTACTTTCCTCCCACTCACTTCTTTCGAGAGAAACTCCCTCTCTAGAAAGGATCCATTCTTAGCAATAAATGTTTTGCCTTCGGATCTGTGATAGAAAGTGTACCCAATAGTCTCCTTTGGGTATCCTATGAAGACACATTTCTCCAATTTGGGTTCGAGCTTATCAGGATGAAACTTTTTCACATAAGCACCGCAACCCCAAACTTTAAGAAACGACAACTTTGGTTTCTTGCCAAACCACAGTTCATATGGCGTCGTCTCAACGGATTTAGATGGTGCCCTATTTAACGTGAATGCAGTTGTCGCTTAATGCATAACCCCAAAACGATAGTGGTAAATCGGTAAGAGACATCATAGATTGTAGTATATCCAATAAAGTACGGTTATGACGTTCAGACACACCATTATGCTGTGGTGTTCCAGGTGGCATGAATTTGTGAAAATATTCCATATTGTTTTAGTTGAAGACCAAACTCGTAACTCAAATATTCGTCTCCATGATCAGATCGTAGAACTTTATTTTATGTTTACGATGATTTTCCACTTCACTCTGAAATTCTTTGAACTTTTCAAATGTTTCATACTTATGTTTCATCAAGTAGATATACCCATATCTGCTCAAATCATCTGTGAAGGTGAGAAAATAACGATACCCGCCGCGAGCCTCAACATTCATCGGACCACATGCATCAGTATGTATTCTTTCCAATAAATCTATTGCTCACTCCATAGGTCCGGAGAACGGAGTCTTAGTCATCTTGCCCATGAGGCATGGTTCGCAAGCATCAACTGATTCATAATAAAGTGATTCCAAAAGCCCATCAGCATGGATTTTCTTCATGCGCTTTACACCAATATGACCTAAACAGCAGTGCCACAAATAAATTGCACTATCATTATTAACTTTGCATCTTTTGGCTTCAATATTACGAATATGTGTATCACTACGATCGAGATTCTATAAACCATTCACCTTGGGTGTATGACCATTGAAGGTTTTATTCATGTGAAGAGAACAACAATTATTCTCTGACTTTAAATGAATAACTGTATTGCGATAAACATGATCAAATCATATTCATGCTTAACGCAAACACCAAATAACATTTATTTTGGTTCAACACTAATCCCGAAAGTATAGGGAGTGTGCGATGATGATCATATCAATCTTGGAAGCACTTCCAATACACATCGTCACTTCACCCTTAACTAGTCTCTGTTTATTCTGCAACTCCCATTTCGAGTTACTAATCTTTGCAACTGAACTAGTATCAAATACCGAGGGGTTGCTATAAACACTAGTAAAGTACACATCAATAACATGTATATCAAATATACCTTTGTTCACTTTGCCATCTTTCTTATCCGCCAAATACTTGGGGCAGTTCTGCTTCCAGTGGCCAGTCCCTTTGCAGTAGAAGCACTTAGTCTCAGGCTTAGGTCTAGACTTGGGCTTCTTCACTTCAGCAGTAACTTGCTTGTCGTTCTTCTTGAAGTTCCCCTTCTTCCCTTTGCCCTTTTCTTGAAACTAGTGGTCTTGTCAACCATCAACACTTGATGCTTTTCTTTATTTCTACCTTCGTCGATTTCAGCATCACGAAGAGCTTGGGAATCGTTTCCGTTATCCCTTGCATATTATAGTTCATCACGAAGTTCTAGTGACTTGGTGATAGTGACTAGAGAACTCTGTCAATCACTATCTTATCTGGAAGATTAACTCCCACTTGATTCAAGTGATTGTAGTACCCAGACAATCTGAGCACATGCTCACTGGTTGAACTATTCTCCTCCATCTTGTAGGCAAAGTACTGTCAGAGGTCTCATACCTCTTGACACGAGCATGAGTCTGAAATACTAGTTTCAACTCTTGGAACATCTTATATGTTCTGTGGTGTTCAAAACGTTTTTAAAGTCCCGGTTCTAAGCCGTAAAGCATGGTGCACTAAACTATCAAGTAGTCATCATACTGAGCTTTGCCAAACGTTCATAACGTCTGCATCTGCTCCTGCAATAGGTTCGTCACCTAGCGGTGCATCAAGGACATAATTCTTCTGTGCAACAATGAGGATAATCCTCAGATCACGGACCTAGTCCGCATCTTTGATACTATCATCTTTCAACTTACTTTTCTATAGGAACATATCAAAACTAAAACAGGGAGCTACATCGCGAGCTATTGATCTACAACATAGTTATGCAAATACTATCAGGACTAAGTTCATGATAAATTAAAGTTCATTTAATCATATTTAAGAACTCCCACTTAGATAGACATCCCTCTAATCATCTAAATGATCACGTGATCCATACCAACTAAACCATGTCTGATCATCACGTGAGATGGAGTAGTTTTCAATGGTGAACATCACTATGTTGATTGATACGTCCATTTTGCATCATGCTTTTATATCGATATTTATCACATTATGGGCTGTTATTTCACTTTATATCACAATACTTATGGCTATTCTCTCTTATTTTACAAGGTTTACATGAAGAGGGAGAATGCCGGCAGCTGGAATTCTGGGCTGGAAAAGGAGAAAATATTAGAGACCTATTCTGCGCAACTCCAAAAGTCCTGAAACTCCACGGAACATCTTAAAATAAATAAAGAAAAATCCTCGCCAAAGATGAAGGCCAGGGGCCCACACCCTGCTCACGAGGGTGCCCCCCCTAGGGCGCGCCCCCTACCTCGTGGGCCCCCTGGTGGCTCTCCGACGTCCATCTTCTCCTATATGAAGTCTTTCGATGAGAAAAAAAATAAGAAGCAATCTTCTCGGACGAAACTCCGCCGCCACGAGGCGGAACCTTGGTGGATCCAATCTAGAGCTCCGGCAGAGCTGTTCTGCCGGGGATACTTCCCTCCAGGAGGGGGAAATCATCACCATCGTCATCACCAATGCTCCTCTCATCGGGAGAGGGCAATCTCCATCAACATCTTCACCAGCACCATCTCATCTCCAAACCCTAGTTCATCTCTTGTATCCAATTCTTGTCTCGAAGTCCGGGATTGGTGCTAGTAGGTTGCTAGTAGTGTTGATTACTCCTTGTAGTTGATGCTAGTTGGTTTATTTGGTGGAAGATCATATGTTCAGATCCTATATGCATATTATTACCCCTCTGATTATGAACATGAATATGCTTTGTGAGTAATTACGTTTGTTCCTGAGGACAAGGGAGAAGTCTTGCTATTAGTAGTCATGTGAATTTGGTATTCGTTTGATATTTTGATAAGATGTATGTTGTCAAGCCTCTAGTGGTGTTATGTGAACGTCGACTACATAACACTTCACCATTATTTGGGCCTAGATGAAGGCATTGGGAAGTAATAAGTAGATGATGGGTTGCTAGAGTGACATAAGCTTAAACCCTAGTTTATGTGTTGCTTCGTAAGGGGCTGATTTGGATCCATATGTTTCTTGCTATGGTTAGGTTTACCTTAATACTTTTGTTGTAGTTGCGGATGCTTGCAATAGAGGTTAATCATAAGTGGGATGCTTGTTCAAGTAAGAACAGCACCCAAGCACCGGTCCACCCACATATCAAATTATCAAAGTATCGAACGTGAATCATATGAACGTGATGAAAACTAGCTTGACGATATTCCCACGTGTCCTCGGGAGCGCTTTTCCTATTATAAGAGTTTGTTCCGGCTTGTCCTTTGCTACAAAAAGGATTGGGCCACCTTGCTGCACTTTATTTAGTTTTGTTACTTGTTGCTCGTTACAATTTATCTTATCACAAGACTATCTGTTACCACTTATTTCAGTACTTGCAGAGAATACCTTGCTGAAAACTGCTTATCATTTCCTTCCGCTCCTCGTTGGGTTCGACACTCTTACTTATCGAAAGGACTACGATAGATCCCCTATACTTGTGGGTCATCATTGATCATATCTACTATATGATTCACGCTCGACCTTTCGGTCTCAGTGTTCCGAGGCCATATCTGCATATGCTAGGCTCGTCAAGTTTAACCCGAGTATTTCTGCGGGTGCAAAAACTGGCTTGCACCCGTTGTATATGAACGTAGAGCTTATCACACCCGATCATCACGTGGTGTCTCGGCACGACGAACTTTGGCAACGACGCATACTCAGGGAGAACACTTGTACCTTGAAATTTAGTGAGAGATCATCTTATAATGCTACCGTCAATCAAGCAGAATAAGATGCATAAAGGATAAACATCACATGCAATCAATATAAGTGATATGATATGGCCATCATCTTGTGCCTGTGATCTCCATTTCCAAAGCACCATCATGATCACCATCGTCACCGGCTTGACACCTTGATCTCCATCGAAGCATCCTTGTCGTCACACCAATTATTGCCTCCACGACTATCGCTACCGCTTAGTGATAAAGTAAAGCAATTACATGGCGATTGAATTTCATACAATAAAGCGACAACCATATGGCTCCTGCCAGTTACTGATAACTTTTTTACAAAACATGATCATCTCATACAATAAAATTTAGCATCATGTCTTGACCATATCACATCACAACATGCCCTGCAAAAACAAGTTAGACGTCTTGTACTTTGTTGTTGCAAGTTTTACGTGGCTGCTACGGGCTGAGCAAGAACTGTTCTTACCTACGCATCAAAACCATAACGATATTTCGTCAAGTTAGTGTTGTCTTAACCTTCAACAAGGACCGGGCGTAGTCACACTCGGTTCAACTAAAGTTGGAGAAACTGACACCCGCCAGCCACCTGTGTGCAAAGCATGTCGGTAGAACCAGTAAGGATGGCAATGGGTCGGGTTTGGATCGGGTTGGAAATTATTAAATCCATATCCATATCCATGAAGACAGTCTTTGTCCATCCACGAGAAAATCCATGGGTGATAAATTGTGTCCATGTCCAAACCCAATGGATATCCATACCCACTGGATATCCATTGGGTCCTCTCAAGACATATAAATAACACATAACACAATGTTAACATAAGCTCCTCCATTATTCACCTTGTTGCAGGCTAGGCGTCACTCATGCTAAACATCAACTTATGGTAAATCAACGTCCACTAACAAGCTAAGATCATTTAGTATTTTTCTAATAGTTGTGAATGACGAGTCATTTAACAAGGAGATAAAAATAATGGAAGGGGCATTGGAGTATGTTACGGAGGGGATTGAATGTCAACTAATAAAAGGTAGGATGGAGATTGTGCAATTTCTTTTACATGTTTTAGATAACAAAGTGTAAAATTGAAGTGGGACATGTGACAGTGGGGTAGGGATAGCAGATTTTTGCCCATTAAGTCATACTATCGGGTCGGGTTTGGATATATCCATGGGTACAAGATTATATCCATGCCCTACCCACGAGCAATCGGGTCGGGTTTGGGTGGTGTCCATGGACACAAAAGCATATCCAGACCCTGTCCATTCGGGTCGGATATCCATGGATATCCATGTCCATGGGTAAAATTGCCATCCTTAAGAACCAGTCTCGCGTAAGCGTACGCGTAATGTCGGTCCGGGCCGCTTCATCCAACAATACCGCCGAACCAAAGTATGACATGCTGGTAAGCAGTATGACTTGTATCGCCCACAACTCACTTGTGTTCTACTTGTGCATATAACTTCTATGCATAAACCTGGCTCTGATACCACTATTGGGGAACGTAGTAATTTCAAAATTCTCCTATGCACACGCAAGATCATGGTGATGCATAGCAACGAGAGGGAAGAGTATCGTCCACGTACCCTCGTAGACCGTAAGCGGAAGCGTTATGTGAACGCGGTTGATGTAGTCGAACGTCTTCACGATCCGACCGATCCAAGTACCGAACTCGTGGCACCTCCGAGTTCAGCACATGTTCAGCTTGATGACGTCCCACGAACTCCGATCCAACAGAGCTTCACGGGAGAGTTCCGTCAGCACGACGACGTGATGACGATGATGATGTTGCTACCGACGCAGGGCTTCGCCTAAGCACCGCTATGATATGGTCGAGGTGGATTATGGTGGAGGGTGGCACCACACACGGATAATGGATCAATGATCAATTTGTGTGTTCTAGGGTGCCCCTTTCCCCCATATATAAAGGAGCAAGGGGGGAGGTGATTCTACTACACAACCTTCTTCTTGTAGACGTTGTTAGGCCTCCAAGGGCAGAGGTTTGTAGGACAGTAGCAAATTTCCCTCAAGTGGATGACCTAAGGTTTATCAATCCGTGGGAGGCGTAGGATGAAGATGGCCTCTCTCAAACAACCCTGCAACCAAATAACAAAGAGTCTCTTGTGTCCCCAATACACCCAATACAATGGTAAATTGTATAGGTGCACTAGTTCGGCGAAGAGATGGTGATACAAGTACAATATGGATGGTAGATGTGGGTATTTGTAATCTGAAAATATAAAAACAGCAGGGTAGCAAGTGGTAAAAGTGAGCATAAATGGTATTGCAATGCTAGGAAACAAGGCCTAGGGTTCATACTTTCACTAGTGCAAGTTCTCTCAACAATAATAACATAATTGGATCATATAACAATCCCTCAACATGCAACAAAGAGTCACTCCAAAGTCACTAATAGCGGAGAACAAATGAAGAGATTATTGTAGGGTACGAAACCACCTCAAAGTTATCCTTTCTAATCGATCTATTCAAGAGTCCGTAGTAAAATAACACGAACTATTCTTTCCGTTCAATCTATCATAGAGTTCATACTAGAATAATACCTTAAGACACAAATCAACCAAAACCCTAATGTCACCTAGATACTCCAATGTCACCTTAAGTATCCGTGGGTGTGATTATACGATATGCATCACACAATCTCAGATTCATCTATTCAACCAACACAAAGAACTTCAAAGAGTGCCCCCAAAGTTTCTACCGCAGAGTCAAGACGAAAACGTGTGCCAACCCCTATGCATAAGTTCACGAGGTCACGGAACTCGCAAGTTGATCACCAAAACATACATCAAGTGGATCACGTGATATCCCATTGTCACCACACATAAGCACATGCAAGACATACATCAACTGTTCTCAAATCCTTAAAGACTCAATCCGATAAGATAACTTCAAAGGGAAAACTCAATCCATCACAAGAGAGTAGAGGGGGAGAAACATCATAAGATCCAACTATAATAGCAAAGCTCACGATACATCAAGATCATGCTGACTAAAGAACACGAGAGAGAGAGAGAGAGAGATCAAACACATAGCTACTGGTACATACCCTCAGCCCTGAGGGAGAACTACTCCCTCCTCGTCACGGAGAGCGCCGGGATGATGAAGATGGCCACCGGAGAGGGACTCCCCCCTCCGGCAGGGTGCCGGAATGGGTCTAGATTGGTTTTCGGTGGCTACGGAGGCTTCTGGCGGCGGAACTCTCGATCTAGGTTATTTTTTGGAGGTTTCTGTATTTATAGGAATTTTTGGCGTAGGTCTCACGTCAAGAAGGTTCCCGAGTCGTCCACGAGGCAGGACCACACGCCCGGGGGGGGGGGGGGGCGCCCCCACCCTCATGGCCGGCCCGGGACTCTTCTGGCCCAACTCTTTTACTCCGGGGTCTTCTTTTGGTCCATAAAAAATCGTCAAAAATTGGCACATCAATTGGACTCTGTTTGGTATTCCTTTTCTGCAAAACTCAAAAACAAGGAAAAACAAAAACTGGCATTGGGCTCTAGGTTAATAGGTTAGTCCCAAAAATCATATAAAATAGCATATAAATGCATATAAAACATCCAAGGTTGATAATATAATAGCATGGAACAATAAAAAATTATAGATATGTTGGAGACATATCAAGCATCCCCAAGCTTAATTCCTGCTCGTCCTCAAGTAGGTAAATGATAGAGCCAAATTTTTGATGTGTAATGCTACCTATCATAATTATCAATGTAATTTTCTTTATTGTGGCAAGAATATTCAGATCCATAAGATTCAAGACAAAAGTTTAATATTGACATAAAAATAGTAATACTTCAAGCATACTAACCAAGCAATTATGTCTTATCAAAATAACATAGCCAAAGAAAGCTTATCCCTACAAAATCATATAGTTTGGCCATGCTTCATTTTCGTCACACAAAATGCTCCCATCATGCACAACCCCGATGATAAGCCGAGCAATTGGTTCATACTTTTTAACGCGCTTCAGCCTTTTCAACCCTTACGCAATACATGAGCGCAAGCCATGGACATAGCACTATGGGTGGAATAGAGTATGATGATAGGGTTTATGTGAGAAGACAAAAAGGAGAAAGTCTCACATTGACGTGGCTAATCAATGGGCTATGGAGATGCCCACCGATTGATGTCAATGCAAGGAGTAGGGATTGCCATGCAACGGATGCACTAGAGCTATAAATATATGAAAGCTCATCAAAGAAATTAAGTGGGTGTGCATCCAACTTGCTTGCTCATGAAGACCTAGGGCATTTGAGGAAGCCCATCATTGGAATATACAAGCCAAGTTCTATAATGAAAGATTCCCACTTGTATATGACAGTGACAACATAGGAGACTCTCTATCATGAAGATCATGGTGCTTACTTTAAAGCACAAGTGCGGTAAAAGGATAGTAGCATTTCCTCTTCTCTCTTTTTCTCTCATTTTTTTTTGTTTTTTGGGCCTTCTTTTTTGTGGCCTCTTTTTTTTGTCCAGAGTCTCATCCTGACTTGTGGGGGAATCATAGTCTCCATCATCCTTTCCTCGCATGGGACAATGCTCTAATAATGATGACCATCACACTTTTATTTACTTACAACTCAAGAATTACAACTCGATACTTAGAACAAAATATGACTCTATATGAATGCCTCCGGCGGTGTACCGGGATGTGTAATGAATCAAGAGTGGCATGTATGAAAAATTAAGCATGGTGGCTTTGCCACAAATACGATGTCAACTACATGATCATGCAAAACAATATGACAATGATGGAGCATGTCATAATAAACGGAACGGTGGAAAGTTGCATGTCAATATATCTCGTAATAGCTATGAAAATGCCATAATATGTAGGTATGGTGGCTCTTTTGTGGAAGATATAAGGAGGTTTATGTGTGATCGTATCACAGGGTTTGGATGCACCAGCGAAGTTTGCACCAACTCTCAAGGCGGGAGAGGGCAATGCACGGTACCGAAGAGGCTAGCAATGATAGAAGGGTGAGAGTGCGTAATATCCATGGACTCACATTAGTCATAAAGAACTCATATACTTATTGCAAAAGTTTATTAGCCCTCAAAGCAAAGTACTACTACGCATGCCCCTAGGGGGATAGATTGGTAGGAAAATACCATCGCTCGTCCCCGACAACCACTCATAAGGAAAGCAATCAAAGAACACCCCATGCTTCAAATTTGTCACACAATGTTTACCATACGTGCATGCTACGGGACTTGCCAACCTAAACACAAGTATTTCTCAATTTCACAATTACCCAACTAGCACAACTCTAATATTATCACCTTTATATCTCAAAACAATAATCAAGTATCAAACTTCTCATAGTATTCAATTCACTTTATATGAAAGTTTTTTATTATATCCCTCTTGGATGCCCATCATATTAGGACTAAATTCATAACCAAAGCAATTACCATGCTGCTTAGGACTCTCAAAATAATATAACTGAAGCATGAGAGTTCATCTATTTCTTCAAAATAAAACTACCATCATGCTCTAAAAAGATATAAATGAAGCGCTAGAGCAAATGACAAACTACTCCAAAAGATATAAGTGAAGATCAATGAGTAGTCGAATAATTGTGCAACTATGTGAAGACTCTCTAACATTTAATAATTTCATATCTTGGTATTTTATTCAAACAGCAAGCAAAAAATAAAATAAAATGACGCTCCAAGCAAAACGCATACCATGTGGTGAATAAAAACATAGCTCCAAGTAAAGTTACCGATGAACGAAGACGAAAGAGGGGAGGCCTTCCGGGGCATCCCCAAGCTTAGGCTCTTGGTTGTCCTTGAATATTACCTTGGGGTGCCTTGGGCATTCCCAAGCTTATGCTCTTGCCACTCCTTATTCCATAGTCCATTGAATCTTTACCCAAAACTTGAAAACTTCACAACACAAAACTTAACAGAAAACTCGTAAGCTCCGTTAGTATAAGAAAATAAATCGCCACTTATGTACTGTTGTGAACTCATTCTAAATTCATATTGGTGTAATATATACTGTATTCCAACTCATCTATGGTTCATACCCTCCGATACTACTCATAGATTCATCAAAAAAAGCAAACAACACATAGAAAACAGAATCTATCAAAAACAGAACAGTCTGTAGTAATCTGGATCAAACGTATACTTATGGAACCCCAAAAATTCTAAAATAAATTGCTTGACGTGAGGAATTTACCTATTAATAATATGCAAAAATAATCAACCTAATCTCACTCTTCAGTAAAAAATGGCAGCAAATCTCGTGAGCACTAAAGTTTCTATTTTTTACAGCAAGATCACAAAGACTTTCCCCAAGTCTTCCCAAAGGTTCTACTTGGCACAAACACTAATCAAAACATAAAAACTCAATCATAACAGAGGCTAGATAAATTATTTATTACTAAACAGGAACAAAAATCAAGGAACAAAAAAAGAAGTTGGGTTGCCTCCCAACAAGCGCTACCGTTTAACGCCCCTAGCTAGGCATGATGATTTCAATGATGCTCACATAAAAGATAAGAACTTAAACATAAAGACAGCATCATGAAAAATATGACTAGCACATTTAAGTCTAACCCACTTCCTATGCATAGGGATTTTGTGAGCAAACAACTTGTGGGAACAAGAATCAACTTGCATAGGAAGGTAAAACAAGCAAATCTTCAAGATTTTCAACACATAGAGATGAAACTTGATATTATTGCAATTCCTACAAGCATATATTCCTCCCTCATAATAATTTCCAGTAGCATCATGAATGAATTCAACAATATAACCATCACATAAAACATTCTTTTCATGATCTACAAGCATAGAAAATTTACTACTGTCCACATAAGCAAGATTTTTCTCATTCGGAATAGTGGGAGTATCATAAGAAACTCGAATACTATAAATTGTTTCCACATTAAAAGAGTAATGTTCAGAAAAAGGGTAATCATAATCATGACAAGTTTTATAAATACAATCATCACTACTTTTTATAGCATAAGTTTCATCACAATAATCATCATAAGTAGCAACTTTGTTCTCATCATAATCAATTGAAACCTCTTCCAAGATAGTGGAATCATTACTAAATTAAGTCATGACCTCTCCAAATCCACTTTCATAATTATCACAATAAGATTCAACACCCTCCAAAATAGTGGGATCATTACTTACTAAAGTTGACACTCTTCCAAACCCACTTTCATCAATATAATCATCATAAATAGGAGGCATGCTATCATCATAATAAATTTGCTCATCAAGACTTGGGGGACAACAAATATCATCTTCATCAAACATAGCTTCCCCAAGCTTGTGACTTTGCATATCATTAGCATCATGGATATTCAAAGAATTCATACTAACAATATTGCAATCATGCTCATCATTCAAAGACTTAGTGCCAAACATTCTAATGCATTCTTCTTCTAACACTTGGGCACAATTATCGGAATCCTTATTTTCATGAAAGATATTAAAAGGATGAAGCATATGAGGTACCCTCAATTCCTTTTTTTGTAGTTTTCTTTTATAAACTAAACTAGTGATAAAACAAGAAACAAAAAGATTCGATTGCAAGATCTAAAGATATACCTTCAAGTGCTAACCTCCTCGGCAATGGCGCTAGAAAAGAGCTTGATGTCTACTACACAACCTTCTTCTTGTAGACGTTGTTGGGCCTCCAAGGGCAGAGGTTTGTAGGACAGTAGCAAATTTCCCTCAAGTGGATGACCTAAGGTTCATCAATCCGTGGGAGGCGTAGGATGAAGATGGTCTCTCTCAAACAACCCTGCAACCAAATAACAAAGAGTCTCTTGTGTCCCCAACACACCCAATACAATGGTAAATTGTATAGGTGCACTGGTTCGGTGAAGAGATGGTGATACAAGTACAATATGGATGGTAGATATGGGTATTTATAATCTGAAAACATAAAAACAGTAAGGTAGCAAGTGGTCAAAGTGAGCATAAACGGTATTGCAATGCTAGGAAACAAGGCCTAGGGTTCGTACTTTCACTAGTGCAAGTTCTCTCAACAATAATAACATAATTGGATCATATAAAAATCCCTCAACATGCAACAAAGAGTCACTCCAAAGTCACTGATAGTGGAGAACAAATGAAGAGATTATTGTAGGGTACAAAACCACCTCAAAGTTATCCTTTCTAATCGATCTATTCAAGAGTCCGTAGTAAAATAACACGAAGCTATTCTTTCCGTTCAATCTATCATAGAGTTCGTACTAGAATAACACCTTTAGACACAAATCAACCAAAACCCTAATGTCACCAAGATACTCCAATGTCACCTCAAGTATCCGTGGGTATGATTATACGATATGCATCACACAATCTCAGATTCATCTATTCAACCAACACAAAGAACTTCAAAGAGTGCCCCAAAGTTTCTACCGGAGAGTCAAGAAGAAAACGTGTGCCAACCCCTATGCATAAGTTCACGAGGTCACGAAACTCGCAAGTTGATCATCAAAACATACATCAAGTGGATCATGTGATATCCCATTGTCACCACAGATAAGCACATGCAAGACATACATCAAGTATTCTCAAATCCTTAAAGACTCAATCCGATAAGATAACTTCAAAGGGAAAACTCAATCCATCACAAGAGAGTAGAGGGGGATAAACATCATAAGATCCAACTATAATAGAAAAGTCCGCGATACATTAAGATTGTGTCGGCTCACACTACACCACAACACTAATGCAAAGGCAGGTAATCTGCCAGGAGAAAGCCATTAAAAGGGCAGACAAACCGCCGGGAGAGTGTTTTTACCGGCAGATAGAACCGCCACTAGAACGGCTGCCGGGGATTACTTGTCCCGGCAGATAAACTATTCCCGGCAGTTTCTCTGCCCCAACCTATATATCTGCCGACAGATCATTTTGTCCTGGCAGACTGATCATAGCACGGGATCTATAATTGCTAGCAGTGAAACTGCCGGCACAAACTAGTCTTCCCGGCAGTTAGTATGCCATCATGTTGTTTTCACTAGCAAACTAGTATACATATCTCTAATTTAATATCCACACTACGTCAGGCAATCAAAACAAATCACAACTTATACATATAGTTTCAATCAAAGTTACATATAGGCCTCATTCAAAACCTTGAACTTCACAAATATTTTTAGACTGAAAAAACCAACACTTCAACATCCATACATGCGTTCAGTAGCAACCATCTATAGCGGTAAACAAACTTTACATAAGCCGATAAGATTTCGAGTCTTCAAACTATGGTACACACATGGTTTAAGCTCAGCACATGGTTGCAACCATCCTGTGAAATTGTATTATTCGAAGATGGCCACATGTCTCCAGCAGAAGAGTCATGAGCTTGCAATGCTTTGAAGGTATTACTGTAAAAAGAACCATTATGTAGACATCCAAGTTGGCTCGTACAACTACTATCATGTAGAAACATCTTCCAGCGACGATACCAACCAGAATAGATAAGATAGTACAACTGCTATGAGCTAATAACTTTGGTTAATGCGCTATATTGTAGCACATAAAAAATGGACATAGGCTCAGACAGCAAATACATACTTTCATAATAATCATTTTGCAAACAAAAAAACAAACCATAGTGACATTTTCAAAGAAAGTAGCTTACAACTACATATGGCAGCTGACATGTTTTCAAACTTCCCATGTGCATCTATACCAATCTTATTGCAGTTGAGTACGAATTCACAAGTGTTGATACTTTCCATTACAATTCAAGCTATGCATAAACATTACGAGAGATGTTTCCTTCCGCACAAACAACACAGGTTCATGCATAATGTGTATATAATTATGAAAGATAGATCATGCAAGACCATGAAGAAATCTGGAAGCATGATGCTAGTTGATGGACGAATCAAATGAAAAACAAGGATATGTGTTTCTTTTAATGAAAAGTAAAATATAAGGAACCACCATCTCTACGTTCAAGACAACCCTAAAAAGTTATAGCCTTTTTGTCACACCCTAGCTAGTCCATGCATTAGAGTGTGCATCATGTTTACTTTTCATCAGAAACTTGAAATGGGGAAGGCAGAACCCCCGGCCCCCTTTTGAAATCAACTAGGGTTTACTAAAAATAATTTCAATGAACCTGAAATGCCCTTCTAAAATGTTCACCCTCTTTGTCTTAGGTTAGAACCTCTGGCAAAATTGGTGCACAATTTTCTAGGTCAACAGAAGGTCATTGAATTAAATCATAAGTATTTGAATTTGGGCATTTAAATGCTATAAAATAATTTAAATGCCCAAATAATTCTGGGAGTAAATGTTTCCTGTTAGAAATAATCTAAACAGAGGCCACATTTATTTTCAGGATTTTTGGAAATGTTGTAGTATTTTAAATAAAGCTAAACAGTTGCAGTTTAATAGAAAACAGAAACTAAATCAAAAAAAAGGAGAAAGAAGCCCACCTGGGCCTTACCTGGCTCGGCCAGTCACCCCCTACCTCGCGCCAGGAGGCAGGGGCGCGTGCTCGCCGCGCGCCGGCCACGCGCCGGCCACCTCCTGCTTCTGCCGACGCCGGGAGACGCCCAGAGGACGCCATGTGACCCCCACGTCTCCCTCTCATCCTCTCTCACTCCCCCCTCATCTCCCTCATCCTCTCCCGCGATGGCCGAGCGCGTCCCTCGCTGCCGATCGCCGTAGTCGCCGCCAGAGACCTCCCCTCGCCCCTCTGACGAGCCCATCAGCTCCGCCTCGACTCCCTCGACCTCCCCACCGAGCCACGCTTCGCCGGAAGCCCTGCAACGCCGCCTACGCCCTCGTCTTCAACCTCGGGCACCCGAGCCGTCTCCGGCTGATTCGCCGTCGCCAGGACCTCCCCGAGCTCGATGACCCCCTCTCTGACTCCGCTGTGAGCTCCTCTTCCTTTCCTCCTAGCCCCCGTGCTCGTTTGGCCCCTGTAGCCACCGTTTCCACCGCACCCGAGAGCTCCTCGCCACCGGCCATGTCGCCGTCGTGGCTACGGCCGTGCAAGCATGCGTCCGAGCGCCTCACCGTGCTCAGTGCAGCACCAGGAACCCGTAGCCACCACCAGCTCTTCCTCCCGTGCACCGTAGCGTCGAAACCGACCTCGCCCGAACTCCGGCCGCCGCCACGAGCTCGCTCCACCCCAGCTCCTCACACTTGCTCAATTGGATGCGCGAGAGCCTGGGCTTCACACGGGTGGTCTCCGTAGTCGATTTGGTCGCCGGAGGGCGTTTTCTGAGTCGCGCCGCCGTCTCGGGCCTCGCCGGCGTCGAGCCGCCGGCGAGTTAACCCAGTTTGACCCTTGGGTGGGCCCAGGTTGACTCCTTTGAGTCAATGACAAGTGGGCCCCCCCTCTGCTAATTATCCAGATTAGTTTTCTAACTAAAATTAGTTAGTTTAATTAGTATAGTCACTGACTAGTGGGCCCTGCCCAGTAATTAGGCTAACTAAATGTAGTTAGTGCACTGAGAGGCTGACAGAAGGGGCCCACCAGTCAGGTTTGACCTGGGCTGGCGCCTTTGACCTGCTGAGGTCAGCATGACGCAATGCTGATGCAGTAATGCATTTTCTGGATTTATTTTTATTCGGGAAATTCCAGAAAATAGTTAAAACTTTTAAAAATCATAGAAAATCAGCCATAGCTCCAAATGCAAAGATTTATATATGAAAAAATTTCAGAAAAATTCAATCTATCCATCTGTAATGGTTTCATGCATGACAAAGCAAGTTTACCTTGCTGTTTAAGCAGAATAAGGAAATGCACTATAAATGCCATGTTTAATGAGCTAATATTTGAATCTTTGATTCAAATGAGTTCATCCCTTTCTATTTTAGCTTGCATTAGGCCAAGACACAATCATATTGCCATGTCATAGCATGCATCATATTGTTGCATATCGTCATGTGTTGATTGTGTTCCGATGTGTTCTCCATGGTAGGTTTTGCCTCCGAGGATATTCACGAGTATCCAACTGAAGGGCAGTATCCCACTACCACTCCATCAGGCAAGCAACCATTGATCATTCCGATACAAACCCATGTTCTCGCTCATACTCTTGTTTACTGCATTAAGACAACGTGATTCAAACTGCTGTGTGCTACGGTAGTTGAACCCTTATCCTCTGCATGACCTGTCATTGCCACAGTAACTAGATGAAACCCACTAGCATGTGTAGGAGTTGATTGAGCCATGTATGTGATTCCTACCTTGCTATGCCTGCTATGCTTAGAGTTGTGTCAGGTCTGGTTCATCTAGGTGATGGGCCAGAGTGAAATGCTTATGCCGGTAATGTGAGGGATGTGTTGAACATGTTTTGGTAAAGGTATCGATGAGAGGCCATGTAGGAGTACATGGTGGGTTGTTTCATTGAGGCCGTCCCTAAGAACTGAGATCTGTATGTGTGATTTAAGATTCAGCTACTACCATGCATTGGGATCCTTAATTGACCCTCTCGGCTTCTTAACCACCCTAGTACTCTGTCCAGGAGTTGCAAATAGTTTCTGGTGTTTGTAGGTTATGTGTTGGCGGCCGTGCGTAGCGCTGACCCTAGGGGTGGGCTATGTTGCGGTAGATACACCGTGGCACGGTGTACCGAGTCACCCTGTTTGGTGTCCCGGGAACCCTGTTCACATCGTTCGGGGCCGTATGTGGAAACCTCGGCCGGACTCCCTGCGGATGGAACCTGGATAGGCGATAAACCTGGACTAGAGACTTAAGTGTTTAGGTAGGCCGTGGCCGACACCCTCGCTGGGCTTCCGCTTGAAGGTTGCCGAGTACATGTCGTGTAAACGGCGGTAAGTGGTGAAAGCGTGTATGACGAAGTACACCCCTGCAGGGTATAAAACTATTCGAATAGCCGCGTCCGCGGTAAAGGACTACTTGGTTGCCTATACAGTTCATAGACAAGTTAATGGATACTACTAAAAGACTCAAGATAAGTGTGAGTATCGAGGATGGCCCTCTCGTAGGATGACGAGGGAGGATCCACGGTGGAGTATTGTGTTGGTGAGTAGTGGACTCGTGTGCGAAAACTATTTTACTGGTGAAGTTCCGTAGGATAGCTTAGCCAAGAGTCAAAGCTGGCTTGCTGCATTAACCCCACCACCTTCTTGAGAATAAGCATGTTTAGTAGGTTCTGATGTAAGACTTGCTGAGTACCTTTGTACTCATGTTTGCTTAATTACTGTTTTCAGACGACAACACCGCCCCCTCCGATGGGTTCTATGTAGACCTTGACGTCGACGAGTGACTAGCCACCCAGGTGGTGATCCTGACCATGGAGGGCCCTATGTAGATAGACAGGCTTCGAGAAGCCTTCTTTCTTTCTAGAGTCTGTACTCAGACTAGTTGCTTCCGCATGTGCTTGTATGTTTGTATGACTTGAGTGTCGGGTCATGTGACCCCTATCTGTATGAACATGTTATGTATGGCTCCCTGGAGCCTTTAAATAAAGTACTTGAGTTGTAGAGTTTTGTTGTGATGCCATGTTGTATGTACTCATATCGGGCATATTGTGTGTATGATTGAAATGCTTGGTATGAGTGGGATCCGACAATCTAGTTGTTTATCCTTGGCAGCCTTTCTTATGGGGAAATGTAGTCTAGTGCTCCTCGAGCCATAGTAGTCCGCTAAAGCCCGGTTCACCGGAGTCCTGCTAGCCCAGCACTACTGTTCAGGACACTTGACTGGCCGGCATGTGTTTCACTTCGTTCCTATGTCTGTTCCTTCGGGGAAATGTCACGCGGTGATTTCCGGAGTCCTGCCTAGCCTGCTACAGCCCGGGTTCCCCGGAGTCCTGTTAGCCCAGTGCTACAGCCCGGAATCACTCGCTGATGACCGACATGCTCGATGTGATTCATGTATGCCTGTCTCCATAAGTCTGTGCCGCTTTGGGTTCACGACTAGCCATGTCGGCCCGGGTTCTCTGTCATATGGATGCTAGCGACACTATCATATACGTGAGCCAAAAGGCGCAAACGGTCCCGGGCCATGGTAAGGCGACACCCGTGGGGTACCGTGCGTGAGGCCGCAAAGTGATATGAGGTGTTACCGGCTAGATCGATGTGACTCGGAATCGGGGTCCTGACACTTTTGCCCTGTGATGCAAAAAGAGCGGAGCCACCAGGCAAGATACATATATCATTGACAACTTTAGTATCAAGAGGAAGTTGTATTGTACGAGATTCACGGTTGGATAGCATGCTAGCCTGTTGACATTGAAAATTTACTATAAGGTGTTGCAAAAGCTTAGCGGTGATATCCATTAATTTGGCAATGAACAAGATTTAAATGTACCCTTCTAAGAACATGTTCTCCGCCTACACAAGGCACCTTCCCAGATTCTTCATTAATGTTTCTCCCTTTATCCAAATCAAGTTGACCATGTGACCATAACCGGCACATTATTAACTTAAAAAAAGTAAACACACAAATATATCTAAACTGGATCTGATTTGCTGGATTTCCAATTAAATGGTGAACTTTCTAACGATGCTTCCTATGAATCTTGTTATATACTTTTCATAATCCTATTAATAATTAGATATGAGCAGAAAGGAAAGAAGCACCTCTCGGTGATTCAGTCACTACTTGTATGCTTTCATCTGATGGGGTATTACATCACGATCGATTATTCAAAACAAAGTATGCAACTCCTACAACTGACTGTAATGTAACAATCACATGCAACTAAGGAGCAGCTACAAAAGTAAAGTAATTTTTTAAACACAATTGCAACTCGATGTACCTTGATGTCTACTACACAACCTTCTTCTTGTAGACGTTGTTAGGCCTCCAAGTGCAGATGTTTGTAGGACAGTAGCAAATTTTCCTCAAGTGGATGACCTAAGGTTTATCAATCCGTAGGAGGCGTAGGATGAAGATGGTCTCTCTCAAGCAACCCTGCAACCAAATAACAAAAAGTCTCTTGTGTCCCCAACACACCCAATACAATGGTAAATTGTATAGGTGCACTAGTTCGGCGAAGAGATGGTGAAACAAATGGTATATGGATAGTAGATAAAGGTATTTGTAATCTGAAATTATAAAAACAGCAAGGTAACTAATGAAAAAGTGAGCGTAAACGGTATTGCAATGATAGGAAATAAGGCCTAGGGTTCATACTTTCGCTAGTGTAAGTTCCCTCAACAATACTAACATAATTGGATCACATAACTATCCCTCAACATGCAACAAAGAGTCACTCCAAAGTCACTAATAGCGGAGAACGAACGAAGAATTATGGTAGGGTACGAAACCACCTCAAAGTTATTCTTTCCAATCAATCCGTTGGGCTATTCCTATAAGTGTCACAAACAGCCCTAGAGTTCGTACTAGAATAACACCTTAAGACACAAATCAACCAAAACCCTAATGTCACCTAGATACTCCAATGTCACCTCAAGTATCCGTGGGTATGATTATACGATATGCGTCACACAATCTCAGATTCATCTATTCAACCAACACAAAGGACCTCAAAGAGTGCCCAAAGTTTCTACCAGAGAATCACGACGAAAACGTGTGCCAACCCCTATGCATAGGTTCCCAATGTCACGAAACCCGCAAGTTGATCATCAAGACATACATCAAGTGGCACGTGATATCCCATTGTCACCAGAGATACGCACGGCAAGACATACATCAAGTGTTCTCAAATCTTTAAAGACTCAATCCGATAAAATAACTTCAAAGGGGAAACTCAATTCATTACAAGAGAGTAGAGGGGGAGAAGAAACATAAGATCCAACTATAATAGCAAAGCTCGCGATACATCAAGATCGTGCCAAATCAAGAACACGAGAGAGAGAGAGAGAGAGAGATCAAACACATAGCTACTGGTACATACCCTCAGCCCCGAGGGTGAACTACTCCCTCCTCATCATGGAGAGTGTCGGGATGACGAAGATGGCCACCGGTGAGGGATCCCCCCTCCGGCAGGGTGCCGGAACAGGGTCCCGATTGACTTTTGGTGGCTACGGAGGCTTCTAGCGGCGGAACTCCCGATCTAATCTCTGTTCTAGAAGTTTTAGGTTACGACGATATATATGGGTGCAGGAAGTACGTCAGAGGAGCCACGGGGGGCCCACGAGGCAGGGGGGCGCGCCCCCCACCCTCGTGAACAGCCCGTGTCTCCCCTGATGTGCACTCCAAGTTCTCTCGGTTGCTTTCCTTCCAAAAATAACTTCTCCAGTTGATTTCGTTCCGTTTCGACTCCATCTGATATTCCTTTTCTTCAAAACACTGAAATAGGCATAAAACAGCAAATCTGGGCTAGGCCTCCGGTTAATAGGTTAGTCCCGAAAGTAACATAAAAGTGGATAATAAAGCCCAATATTGCCCAAAACAGTAGATAATATAGCATGAAGCAATCAAAAATTATAGATACGTTGGAGACGTATCATACCTCTGAACATTACATAAGCCATAGTTCTCATGCATCTTATTTCGTAGCTATTAGATGAGAAAATAAAATTGTGTACGTTCAAGGGATCATAAACGACATACATCAAACAACATCAAAACCTTTCTTCGAGGACAGACTAAAGGCACGTCAGTATAGCATACAATCTACAAATTATAATTACCTGTATAGTGGGATGTTAAAAATGAACAGAACTACATACATATACATGTGCTTCCTTTTCATATGCTGCTTAGCTCACACAGAAAGCTAAAGACTTTTTTCTCGGCAGTGAGGTTCTCGACAAAAATAAGGTTCAGTCCATGTATGTGAGGACATCTGATATGTGCAACAAAGTATATACTTTTGCATGTACCTAAGATGGTATTGCTCAAAGCGGAGGAAGACCCTCTAATCTCCTCTGTATACCATTACTTTGACACCTAAATGCTGCCCTTATTTTTCTCGAAAGAATTTTTACATATGAAATCAATATATGTAAGGAAAAACTGGAATAAGAACCAAATATCCACATGAAGGAAGCACTTGTTTATTTCTATCTAGCTCTGTACCCAAAATGATCAAACATGTATTTATTTATAGCAAAGTTGAATAAGAAAACAACCGCAGGTGCAAGAAAGCACTTACAAATATCTTAGCTTACTCCTAGCTAGCTTTCTGCCCAAAAGAAAAAAAATCATATCTATATGACTATATCTGGAGCATACCTCAATTAATTGAATCCATCTTAGGCAAAAGCAGCACCATGGACGCAGCCAACCTGCAGTGTCTCCTATCTCCTTTAGCAGACAAATCAAGCATTAAAAGCGAAGAAAATGCAAAAGGAACCCAAACATGGCCAAAACAACACAAGAACTATGTTGTTGGCTAGAACCTAAAAACGAACACAAGACTTCGCTGCCCAACCTAATTTCTACTTTGATGTTGCTATTACTAAAATGACCATATGTTTCAGGTCAGACAAGATACCAAGCAGCAATTATTAGTAAAACATGCAGTACATAGTCGTATAGGCTGAATGTTTACAGCTGAAAATAGCACTTTGTAATAGATATTTACAAGTAAAACAAAGCGGCAACTGTTGCTAGAGCGGTCTGCACTGGCTAAGGCTGACGTTCCAGATACATTCTTCCATCCGAGTGCTCTGCTATTTTCTTCAAAGCAGAGAAAGAAGATTTGGCATATGTGCTCGACCATGTGGTGTCATTAATCATTGAAATTTTTAAATGGTATTACCTGTCATTCTGAGACACCAACATCTATTAACTTATGATTCTGCAAGGCACACACATAAGTAAATGTAAGCACAAGTTTCTCACAAGTATGTCAAGGGTCATTGCTACGTTAACAGAAAAGAACAGAAAGAAATACAATGGAACAGGAAGCACCAGGGACCATACCTTGGGCTCAAAGTACAAGAAGGGGAGGCCGGAGGAGCACGAACTGGGGTAGTACGGATGAAGGATGATGGGCTGGAGAGCATGACGTGACCAGGGGCGGAAGAGCACGCACAGGAGGAGGATGACCAGGAGGGGCCGGCGGTGCCAAACCTATCTCGTTGCACGCCCATCTTGGCAGTTCGGGAGAGGTGCAAGGAGACGTTGCAGCCCAGGGAGAAAGCGTGGAGGGAGCGGCGACATTTGGGCGGCGCTAGGGATGCGGCGGAGGGCGGATCAGATCTGCGGACGATGGTACTTGACGGCGGCAGCGGTGGTCCGGGAGGAAGGTTGGTGCGATGGGTGGTCGAGGGCTGCTGGGGTCGGGCGACAGAGGGCGGTCGTCGGCGGCTAGGGTCAAAGCACAAGGGGTTTGGGCTAGATCTGGTCGGGACGACGGTAGTAGGGTCGCAGCAGAAGGCGTTTTGGGCTTTCTGGCGCGCGCTTTCGTGGTAGCACGCTGTTGGGCCCAATTATTTCGTTTTCGCGCCATGAACAGTTCCCGACAGATAATGGGCCCAGATTGAGTTCTCCCGACAGATAAAATGACATAAATGGTGGATATGAACACCGACAATAAATATGTCCTTGTTGCTCAATTTCTACCGGCAGTTTTTCTGCCTGGAAGGACTTGTGCCGGTGGTTAAATGATCCCCGGCAGTTTGTTTGCCTTTATATTTGTATTTCTCCCGGCGGTTAACTGCCCCTAATCAAGTGTTGTGGTGTAGTGTCAAGAACACGAGAGAGAGAGAGAGAGAGATCAAACACATAGCTACTGGTACATACCCTCAGCCCCAAGGGAGAACTACTCCCTCCTCGTCATGGAGAACGCCGGGATGATGAAGATGGCAACCAGAGAGGGATTCCCCCCTTCGGCAGGGTGACAGGATGGGTCTAGATTGGTTTCCGGTGGCTACAGAGGCTTCTGGCGGCGGAACTCCCGATCTAGGTTATTTTCTGGAGGTTTCTGTATTTATAGAAATTTTTGGCGTAGGTCTCACGTCAAGAAGGTGCCCGAGTCATCCACGAGGCAGGCCCACGCGCCCGAGGGGGGGGGGAGGGGGTGGGCGCGCCCCCCACCCTCGTGGACGGCCCGGGACTCTTCTGGCCCAACTCTTTTACTCCGGGGTCTTCTTTTGGTCCATAAAAAATCGTCAAAAATTGGCACGTCAATTGGACTCCGTTTGGTATTCCTTTTCTACAAAACTCAAAAACAAGGAAAAAAACAAAAACTGGCATTGGGCTCTAGGTTAATAGGTTAGTCCCCAAAATCATATAAAATAGCATGTAAATGCATATAAAACATACAAGGTTGATAATATAATAGCATGGAACAATCAAAAAATTATAGATACGTTGGAGAAGTATGAGGAGGCCGGCCGGCCCTCCTAGGACGCGCCAGGAGGAGGAGTCCTCCTCCTAGTAGGAGTAGGACTCCCCTTTCCTACTCCTACTAGGAGGAGGAAAGGAAGGGGGAATGGGAGAAGGAAGGAGAGGGAGGAAAGGAGGAAAGGGGGGGCCTAGTCCAATTCGGTTTGGGCTAGGGGGGTCGCGCGCCCTGCCTCCTCTCTTCCACCACTTGGCCCATGAGGCCCAATACTTCTTCCCCGTATTCCCATAACTCCCCGGTACTCTGAAAAATATCCGAATCACTCGGAACCTTTCCCGATGTCCGAATATAGTCGTTCAATATATCGATCTTTATGTCTCGACCATTTCAAGACTCCTCGTCATGTCCCCGATCTCATTCGAGACTCCGAACTACCTTCGGTACATCAAATCACATAAACTCATAATACGGATCGGTACCGAACGTTAAGCGTGCGGACCCTACGGGTTCGAGAACTATGTAGACATGACCGAGACACGTCTCCGGTCAATAACCAATAGCGGAACCTGGATGTTCATATTGGCTCCTACATATTCTACGAAGATCTTTATCGGTCAAACCGCATAACAACATACGTTGTTTCCCTTGTCATCGGTATGTTACTTGCCCGAGATTCGATGTCGGTATCTCAATACCAAGTTCAATCTCGTTACTGGCAAGTCTCTTTACTCATTCTGTAATGCACTATCTCGCAACTAACTCATTAGTTGCCTTGCTTGCAAGGCTTATAGTGATGTGCATTACCGAGAGGGCCCAGAGATACCTCTCCAACAATCGGAGTGACAAATCCTAATCTCGATCTATGCCAACTCAACAAGTACCATCGGAGACACCTGTAGAGCACCTTTATAATCACCCAGTTACGTTGTGTGTTTGGTAGCACACAAAGTGTTCCGCCGGTATTCGGGAGTTGCATGATCTCATAGTCTAGGAACATGTATAGTTATGGAGAAAGCAATAGCAACAAACTAAACGATCATCGTGCTAAGCTAACAGATGGGTCAAGTCAATCACATCATTCTCTAATGATGTGATCCCGTTAATCAAATGACAACTCATGTCTATGGTTAGGAAACATAATCATCATTGATTCAACGAGCTAGTCAAGTAAAGGCAAACTAGTGACATTCTGTTTGTCTATGTATTCACACATGTACTAAGTTTCCGGTTAACACAATTCTAGCATGAATAATAAACATTTATCATGATATAAGGAAATATAAATAACAACTTTATTATTGCCTCTAGGGCATATTTCTTTCATATGCTTGATAGAATAGATATTCTTTTGTTTTGGTTGGCATTTTCATACTTATGTGGATGGCATTTTTCATACATTGGCATTTTTCATATACGATGGATGGCATTTATCTGATATGTTGGATTTTTTTGCATTTCCATATATGCTTGATGTCAATACATATTCTTTTTTATGTTGGGTTTGTCATACATGTGTGGATGGCATTTCATCATCATTTTTTCTTGCTGTAGTTTGCGATGAAGCATGATATCAACCTCAACAATTTTGGTGGCGCAGTTAATTTCAACAAGTGTTTGGATGTGAACGTGAACCCATCTTACCCTCCGTAGGTATTGTTTGCATGACTAGCATGCTATTTTTTGACACGCGAAATCGTGGGCTATGTGAAACTAGAATATAGTGTGTGCTGGTGATGGCGTCGATGGTGCGCCTAAGAGGGCAAGGGTTAACCTCGTCGCAGCTAGGAGGTAGTTTTTTCTTTTATGGTCCTTGAATATAGTATTTTAAGGGTCCTAGGTTTTTTTGGCGACTGTTTCTTGTATGATTAGATGTTTGATAATCTGCCATCTCTTAGTTTTTGCTTCTCAGTGAGGCTCCTGCTGCTGGTAAGTCAACCTCATGGCTCGTCACCTGTCCGTGAGCCTATTGGTACCACTACTCGTCCTTCTCCTCACCTAGTGGAGTCAAATACGTTGGACCCAGAGGATAAGAGGGATGCTTCGAAGAGGTAACGCTTTTAATCATCTAGTCATGACATTTATATTGGCAGTTTTATATATTCATACAATCTTTTTGCCTTGTGATGTCAGCTTTTACCTAATCATTCATGGCATTTTTCATTGGCGTCGTATGGCATGTTTTACATATTTCATACATGACATTTTCATTTTCCATTGGCATTAGAACTTTTTTACTTTTTTATCATACATTTGAATTTTAATGTGTTATATGGCAATTTTTTTATCATAAGTATGATTTCATTTTAATTAGTTGGATAGTGGCATTTTTTTAGTTAGTGATGACATTTTACATAAACATTTGTCTTAATGAAGTGATCTTTTTTCGGAAAACCAGATTGAAACCTCTTTAAGTAATACAATGTTTCTTCTACTTTGACATTTTTAATCAGATGGCATTTTTAAGGAATACAATGTTGCTTTTTGTTTGTTAGTGGCATTGTTATCATAACTTACACGCCATTTGTTCTATTTTCTGTGACCATGACATTTTTAGATAGAACATTTGACACGACAGTTTTGCCTTTTGATGCAGGCATCTTCATTGTCACTACCATGGCAGTTTTATCTATTGACAGATGGCAGTTTTATTTTTGGCCATGTCAGTTTTACCTGTTTTGATTCAGGACATTTTCAATTGGCATTTGCATGTCATTCAGAGTTTTTCATCCATCCATATTTTGACATTGCATTTGTTTGTAGTAGTAGCAACTTTTTATCATGGCTATTTCTTTAGTTCACATTTTGTTAGGTAGGCATTTTTTAATAGTCCTGCATGGCATGCCATTTTTTCTAATATTGCAGTTATACTCACCTTTTAGTTCACAGTTTATTAATTTCTTTTTTCATTTCTTTTTTGTGTGTACATTAGGTAGCACAAGAAGTCTGCGGGCGAGAACAAGTGCCCCAAAGCCCAGTGTTTAAGATAAAGCCAAGGCCCGCATCATCAACGGAAGGCACAACTGATGCCTCTGTGCCAAAATCTAGTAGGACTGCCGTCAATACAACTTATGCTAGCAATTTAGCAAGGCTAGTTAGTTTCATGTCCTCCCTGGCATTTGTGCATCATTCAAATGAAGACACCAAGACGCTCCTATGGATGATCTCTTATCACCTAGGAACGAAGAGGTTATTCCAGCATTTTTTCTCTGAAAACGGGTGTTTGTGGTGTGTTAGATGGAGGCATTGATGGAGATAATCCCCAACCGGAAGCTGTTGTTATGGAGAAACATTCTGAACAGACTGCTCCCGTTGTTGTTGTTGTGCCGGAGTCTACATTTTCTGGTCCCGTTCAAGCCCATGCACACATAGTGGATCTGCATGCAACAGAAGGTGTTGTTAGTTGTGAAGCACATGTGAGAGATTCTGCAAATATCTCGGACACGGTAGCGGTGGATTCAACGGTGCGAGCGGCTCCGCCTGATGCATCTGATACTGGCGTGCTCCGTATGATGCCCTTCCCGGAGAGCATTCCGGCACGTCCAGCTGAGAGGGCGATGGATCGCGCGGTGTTCGTCCGTGCGTCTTCTTTGTCTCCGGCAACTGCTCACAGCAATCCAGTTGAGTCAGCTTAAAGTAAGGAGCCGGGAGACGTCGTGGGCAGCAGTGTGCTGCGCCCCGTTGCAAGCAAGCCACCTATTTCTGCCAAGCCAAGGACCAAGAGCTCGAACAAGATTGGGGGTATCTCATGCAGCTTCTAGGAGCGACTTGCTAATAGCAAATCTGTGGAGAAAGTAACTAAAGTTCCTGACAGCACCCCACTTGCACCTGTACAGGGTTCGGCTTTAGAATTAGCCAACATACTTGCAGAATCAAGGACCACGGAGGGAGAGGCACCCTATGAAATTTACCCTGCTGCCGTTCAGCCTTGGCACAGACAATTCAATTGATCCAACCTCTGCCTCTTTTGCGCCTCCTTACCTCAAAGAACCAATGCTCGCGCAACCAAACTTAAACGGGTCTAAGGTTGTCAAATTCGCCGAGCCTATGATGCAAGGTATTTTTTGATGCCATGTCAGTTTCCACATTAGTTCTTTTGTTTCATATGGTTTTTTTAGTATGGTTGCCATGGCATTTCAATTGGTTGTCATGGCATTCTCAGTGTGTTGGACATGGCATTTTCAGTGTGTTGGTAATGGCATTTTAGTTAGATGTGACATGAAATTTCTTAGGTAGATCTTAATAGCCATTTTTTAGTTTATTGTTACATGGCCTTTTTTCTCATGGTTGTGACACATGGCATTTTCCGTTAGTTACTACATGGCATTTTAGTAAGATGTGACTCGGCATTTTATAGGAAGATCCCAATAGACATTTTTTAGCTTGTTCTTAGATGACCTTTTTCACATGGTTGTAACACATGGTATTTTTAGTTAGTTACTACTCCCTCCGCCCTAAAATAAGTGTCTCAACTTAGTACATGACATTTTATTATAGATGTGACATGACATTTTTTAGGTAGAACCTAATAGTCATTTTTAGTTTGTTTTTACATGGCCTTTTTTGACATGGTCGTAACACATGGCATTTTAGTTACTTCATGGCATTTTATGCAGTTCTTACATGGCAGTTTTTAGATTTTTTTTGTATTGATATCAATTTTTATATGGCATTTTTTACACAACATATTTTTACAAGTGATGGTAACCAGCGTCTTTTATTGTTTTATTTGATGAGTTTTGTATATGCACGTCCACTGTCATATCGCCTTCTTTGGATGAAGCTTACTCAAAGATGGAGCAAGATGCGCTGAAACATAAGTCTATTGGGAAACAAGTTGCTTCAAGTTCTTATCTTTCCACTCAGTCAAGCGTGGATGCTGCCAGAAGTGCTACCCCAGGGATTGTTCGACAGGCTACGATTGTGCATCGCCCAGAATCGGAAGATTGTGAACCTGAAATTAAAATGCTACTACACATACGACCGACATACAATCACAGTCATTCATGTAATCACCCATCAAAGGCCACATCCATCCATCTAAGCATGGTACAAAAAACAGATCGAAAAGATTGTGCGTGGAGTAGTTCCGTTTTACACCTTGGCTAATTAGGGTATGTATAATGGTGGTATTTTACAAGTGTCACGTAGGATAAACGTTGAGGTGAAGAAGAAAAGTCTTGTCTTTTCTCTTATTTAAGAGATGATCTATTAGCACAATATGTCTCGTCATATTTTTAAGATAACCGATTATTGAAGATAAGGCTAAAAGGTAATCCATTATAGACATGTTATTGTCATTTCTAAATAACATGCAAAGCTTAAAATAAAACGGTCATATCAACCACTGCCACTGTACATGCCCTAGCATATACTCCCTCCGTCCCAAAACTCTTGTCTTAGATTCTTCTAAATACGGATGTATCTAATACTAAAACATGACTTGATACATTCGTATTTAGACAAATTTAAAACAAGAATTTTGAGACAGAGGGAGTACCATTTCGGCCGGTATATGCTACATGTAGTATTTGTCTATTTATTTTCTTGTCCGCAACCGGCAAATAAAGTAGTCAAACCCCCACCATTCATCCCGCTTTCAAAAATGTGAAATATGATATGGTTTGACGGTAATCAACTTCTAAGCCCAGGCTCAGCTGCATCCGCCTGCCAATTCTTTTTTCAAAAACAAGTACTAGAAAAAATTCAAAAAAGCCCAACAGTTCTTTTTGTGATAGATAATTTGATGCGTGAGGTTCGTTTCAATTTTCAAATCATTTGAACATCTGAGCAGCTCTCGGCAAAAAAAAAAAACAAATTTGGGGTCTATAAAAATGTTTACTGTTCACGCACTGTTCTAACCCTATTTGTTTTGTTTTTTTTTTGCTGGGAGCTGCTCAGATGTTCAAATGATCTAAAAAATGGAGCGAACCTCACGCATCAAGTTATCTACCACCCAAAAAGGGGACTAGGGGAGTGCACATTAAAGCGAAGGTACACCACCATTTCACGTACAATAGCGTCACAATGGATGCAAAAAGGTAGTACTGTACAATGTATTGAAGGAGTGATGGTCAAATTTGCTCTGAGATCAACTGAAATTTGACCGATCTGAGGTCTTATCTGCATGATACAATGCACTGAAGATGGAGTTGCATCTGTTATTTTTCGGACTGCAAGGACTTGACTCACTGGTGCTTGACATTTTTCATTTTAATGGAAAAGAAAAAGTGCAATCACAAAATTTTAACATCGATTTACTTATGACAAAGCCACTATGTATGTACGTCATTCCAAGTATTTGTTTTCTTTCGCGTTCAAAGAGAACATAAGGGGGGGGGGGGGGGGGGGGGGGATTAAACCTAGAAAAACAAACGCTATATGTTAATTTACATCCAGACAGAAGTTAAAAATAAAATAAAACTTTGAAGAGGTTGCTAAGCTCATGTTGCATACGCGCTGCCCAGATCGGTATAGCCTACTTCATGCTCTTATACATTTCGTCAATGATGCCCTGGAGAAAGATGGCAAGGAATTCAGATGGATAATGCTATCAAATTACCTTGAAAAGACACGATGCAAAATACATATGTATCCATGAATCGCACGTGTGAATCATACCTGATAATATTTGAGGAGCTGCGGCCGCTTCTTCTTGTAAGTCGGGGTGATGAGGTCGCGCTCCATGTCAAAGAGCACCGGCTCCAGATGAACAGCCCTGATCATCTCAAAGCCTTTGAGCTGTTGCAACAAAATCAGAGAACGATCATGTCTCAGATATATCTGTCAAGGTCATCACATATTCACATGTGACATTGTTCCAAAAATTGTTGGTATGTTTAACTACTACTAGCCAGGTTAACAACCCACCTTCTTCTCTTTGCCAGTTTTGCTCAGTTCTTCCAAGATGAACTCTTTCGCTTTAGCATCTCCGCATATCGAGGCAAAGTCTCCGCTAACCCCGTTCGACTCAGCCCATCGTTCCAGACCTTGCTTGTTGGGGTTGATCACCGCAACCAGGCATGATTCGAAGCTGTTTCCGTACACCCAAATCTGAAGAAATTCGTCTAAGTTAGTGGGTAGCACATGGATTTTTTTTTATATAATGCTGTGGAATACTCGGGGCAATGAGTGCGTGGAGGTTGTCCCCGGACTATACCGAATCGACATTAGGAGCTTGACCAAATATGTTCTCTAGATTCTCAACCGCGACGTATTCTCCTTGGGAAAGCTTGAAGATGTTCTTCTTGCGGTCGATGATCTTCATGCTTCCATCATGCTGCCACTCACCAATGTCTCCTACAGTAAGATGTGGAAACGAGCGCATCCAGAAGAAGCATTCAGAGAGACTGGTATGTTAAAGACCTTATAATGGCAGGTTAAATGGCTGTTTTATGATGAGCATCCTATTGGCGAATATGTCTACAAAATATTTGGTTTCCTCTTGCCATTCGTGACTGACATTGACATCATACCTGTGTGGAACCAGCCATCGACCAAGACTTCCTTGGTGAGGTCTTCTCGCTTATAGTACCCTGAGAACAAGGTGTCCCCTCTGATGCAAATCTCACCACGAGGTGATTCTTTTGATAATGCATCATAACCCATCTCAGGAACAGACTCTAAGCGTACTTCAACGTATGGGACAGGAGGGCCGACAGTTCCCAGCATGGACATGTTGTTTGGCAACGAAACAAAAGACCCAGCACAGGTCTCTGTGAGACCTATAAAAACAACCAATTACAATCAAGTTAGTCAGGTATCTCAGTAACTACTCAAGATTTTTTTTTCTTTTCGCTGAATTCTGTGCAATAAAATCATAATATATGGCTATAAGCATACCATAGCCTTGGAGAACATGAGAGCATGTAACGACACGCAGAAACTCCTCGACATGATTAGATAGAGGAGCTGCGCCTGATAAAATTACTCGCACTCTACCACCTAGTCCTCGTTTCACCTATACGGTTGTATGATAAAATGAAAGCTGAACTCAGCAGAAACATCAGAGTTTAGATCAGAACTGCCATTTTAGAATTATTCTCATTTTGGAGTACCTTGGTGAAGACTAGTTTGTCGAAAATAGAAGCAGCATCTTCATGCTTGCTTCCTTTTATCATGTTCCCTTGTTTGCTGCAGAATCATTTAGTATTCAGAATAAAAGAACAATAATTTCATCACCAAGTCAGAGAAAAGACTTGACTAGAATGATCAGATAAAATCTTACTATTTGTACGCAACATTGAACAATGTCTTCTTTAGGAAGCCACCAGTTGAGACTTTATCTTGAAGTCCTGAATCAAAGAAGCAATGCAATATTATCACCTGCCCATATGGTAGAAGAATAATATTAACCTGCATAATACATTTGGATTTCAGGTTTAATACTGTACCTCCATAGATTCTGTCTAGCACACGTGGAACAGCACAGAATATTGTTGGTTTGAGTTCTCCAATGTCTTCAACCAAGAGTTTGACATCCTGAAGCAGATTGTTTATTGATCAGAATGTGCTACTTTGATAAGAAGAAAGCAACAAGCAATAAACAGTGTGTTTCTTCCATCCTTACTCCACGCCAAAATCCAATTGAGGCCCCGTGGTGAATGAACACCTCCTCAATCACACGGTCAAATATGTGGGCAAGCGGAAGATAAGAAATGCAAACATCATCCTCACGAATCTGTTAAAACGAAATCAGAACCAAAAAAAATGAGAATATATCGCAAAGGTACTGAAAACTGCAGTGAAATATGAATAGCTGCACCTGTTCATTTGAATTGTGAAGGAACTCATCCACTGCTGAAACAATGGTGATAATACTCTTATTAGAGATTAAAACTCCCTTTGGATCACCAGTTGTTCCACTGGTATACATTATCGTGCATATGTCAGCCTTATCCTTTGGAGGGAGTTCATACTTCTCTTCAGCCCCATCTCCCTGTAGGTGTAATAGTAAATAAAGTTAGTTATTCTAGTGTCAGATGGATATAAAATCATATTGCTCACAAGGATGTCCTTAAAATTCAACATATAGTTAAAGCATATACAAGAAAGAGTGTGGTTGACATATTAGTAGCTCCATTTTCACAAGACAGTTGTCTCAGAAAGTGAGAACCTTACCTTAAGCACAAACTCGGACCATGAGTAGATAGACAATCCGTTCTGCTCAACCTTTTCCTTCTCATCAGGGCTGACCTTACCAAAGCTCACGATGGCTTGAAGCAAAATTTGACCATATCAACAAAACATATACATGGCACTATAGCTTAACAACAGAGAACTAACTCATGTCTAACTCACTCTTCAAAAATTTGGTCGCGTTTGGTAATGTCTTGAGTACCTGAAAAGTAGCCCACAAAATATATTTGAAACACTAAAAAAAAAAGGTAGATCACATGTAATAGAGTCGCCAACTTCTACATGCACTGTGCTATGATGATTCTAATAAATCAATTAACACATTTGTATGTCATATCTTACAATCTCCTTGGGTGTTTATTAGGAAAACAACCTAATAGTTATATAATATACAATGGAATTACCGAATTAGCACGGAATGTAGAACTCCAGGCTATTCTATCCGAGATAAATAGTCATTTTACTGACCTGGTTGCTTTGAAAGAGATTCTTAATAAACAAAGCACTGAGATTAGCCAAGTACTCCCTCTATTCCAAATTATTTGAAGTTCAAGCTTTGTCCTAACTCAAACTTCTCTTAAGTTTTGACCAAGTCTATAGAAAACTATGATAATATCTATAACATTAAATATATATAGTATGAAACTATTTTATAAAATTTAGTGTTGCAAATGTTGATATAGATTCCTATAAACTTAGACAAACTTAGAAAAGTTTTACTTATGACAAGATAGAGTTTCAAATAATTTGGAACGGAGGTTAGTACTACAACATGCTTTCTAGTATTGGAACATATAATTAAACCAGTTGGTGTTCCAGTGGAGCAATGTACCTCTCCAATCTTCTTCTCCTCCACAAAAGCAATTTCGACCTCTGCATGGCACAATATAAATTCTATTGCCCCAGCACCTAAAAACATCAATCAATGGGATATGTCAGCATGCCACTGTTAAACAACTTCTAAACTCAAAATTCTAACATGTGAGAGCATGCATCCATGTTCTGGTGCTCACTGTTTCAGCTACCATATATATATTTCAATATCCAGTGAAACCAAGAAAAACTTACCAAGTGTGTCATACAATGGAACACAGTAAATGCCATGGGCATTGCAGGCCTAAGAAAATAAGCAAAGAAAAACAATTAGTGATGAGAAAATAGTATTTTGATACAACACAGCTAGGAGATTCCTAGTGCAGAGGAATACACACAGTTTTTTTCCACATTTTCTTCTTTAAAGACGGTTAGAAAAATATGAACAAATGTATGAGAAACTTTTTTTTAGCTTTGGGTAGAACAGGCAAATTTGGTGTAGGACATGTAGCTAAAAGTGGGGCCTTTCTTTTGGACATTAGGATACTGGGGGTCCACAAATTGGACTAATGATTTCATAACACTATCTAATGAAGACGGCAACATAACCAAATTGGTAACACACTAACATCCATTGTTTCTAATTTGCCCCACGTATTAAGCATCATTAATCCATACAGTGATGATATGTATTGCATACCTGCATACTGACAACCCACTCAGGGCTATTGCCTCCATAGATACCACATCGTCCTCCCTGCAGATGATCAAGGAGCAACCAATCAATCAGTAAGTAGTTTCTGAACAATACCAAACACTAGCCACACATAATAATACTGAAAGGAACCATGAACCGTTCCCAATTTTGTAGTGTTATCTCAGAGAAAAAGGAGTGGGCAAGATCATGGAACAAACATCAAATGCCCTGATCGCTGGTGGCACATACCTTGTTGATGCCACAGCTCCGGATTGAAGCCCCCACCTTGATCACAGTGTCGTATACTTCTTTGTAAGTCACCCATGTGTACTTGCCAGCCTGATATGAAATTGACACAGGGTAGGAGATTGCAAATTAATCCGCCACAACAAAACTGAGAGGCATTGAGTGCAAACGTATGAACTGAGGGCCATGGACCAACCTTTCCGTCCACGATTTCACGGCGGCCCATCATCGGGTTGTCAGGGTACTTTTCCACAGACAAACTGTACACATGCAAGCAATCATATTATTAGGAGACTAGAATGATGTTTCTGTAGAGAGAATACATTTATTTCACACAGAAATTGGATAGGATTTTTAGCATTCAGAATGACTATGTTCAGCTGTAGTTTGGTTTTCTGGTTTCAGATGTAGATTGGACATAAGGACAAGGTTTGGTTATGAAGTATGTAGAAATTGTGTCAGCGTTACGGTTTTTACCTGTTTGGTAGCATATCTGTAATATTATAAGATGTAAATATTTCTGTTATGGTTTTTTACAAGTTGTGTACTCCACCTCAGTATGTAAATATTTTATTCCCAAGTTTGCAGACACGACAGAGCAAAACAAGGCTGACGCTTTCAGTTTTCTTGTGTGACGTTAAATTATTCTACGTAGCATCAGGTTCCTCTGAATGCATGCCTGCACTGAATCTTCTATCTAATTCCGACGAGGAGGAAACCACAAGACGTTTCTGCGTGTGAATAACCGATGGATTTTTATATTTAATTTAAAAATCGCCAACGAGTGTCACCGTTACGTCAACAATTGCGTATATACTGTACAAAATAAAAGGCAGCGGTTTGAACGGCTCGAAGGTATTATAGCTAATTGTGGCCGCATTGCGGGATTGTTCGAAGGATTCAGCAGCTCCATGATAAGAAGAAATCGACCAGAGGGAACAACACAAACAGGATCGATGATCTATCCGAGACCGACCGAACGATTGACAGCTCTGTAAATTATTCCGGAGAGGCAGAAACGAAACGAAATCAAATCGAGCAGCCGTACCGGAATATGTCCCAGCATGACTCGAGCCCCGGCACGGCGGGCGGCGACGCCCCGCCGGAGCCGGCGGCGCAGCGGTAGACGGGCCCGGCCGACGGCGCGCCGCCCTCCTCGGGCGCCGCCTCCCTCCCCTCCGCCACCTGCACCAGGTACTTCCTCGTGGCGTCCGCCATCCCTCCCTCTCTCTCTCTCTCTCCTCTCGTACGCGGCCGACGCCTTCCCCGATCTCTCTCGCTCGAGAGGAATCCACAGCGGATGGGAAAGGCAAGGGAGGCGGCACGGGATGGGAAGGAAGGCCAGGCTTGGCTTGCGCTCCAATATAGGAGTACGGCGCAGGTGGTTGCTGCATTCAAAATAGATAGAATAATTTATTATTTCTGATTGTATTTTTTCAGAATAATATAATTGTATTTATTTTATTAGCATGACGTGCGGCGTACGGTCATACTATTTTCCCTTTCTTGCTTCCGTAGACAGAGAAAGAGATTCAGATGTACTAATTCGCAAACAAGAAAAAACAGAGATTTAGATGTAGGAGTAGTAGTTGGTCAGCGAGAAAAAGCGGCAATAACTATGAACAGAGAGGAACAGGTTAGTCATGTTTAATTCTGGGCAAGAGGGGTCCAACTTGGCCAACGGGGCCACTTTGTTGAACGCTGACATGATCATCGATCGCCGCCTTCTAGAACCTGAAAAGCATTGCGGATTGTTCAGGGCATGTTCAATGCTAATCATTAGGGCCTCCTTTGGTTCAGAGGAATTTCATAGAAATTCTAGAAGACAGGATTCTTATAGGATTTTTTCCTTTAGAGGCCTTTGGTTTATAGGGATGGATTCCTATTCCTACATAGGATTGGTTCCTATCCTTCACATTTCATAGGGAAATAAAAAAGAGCCTAGACTCAATGGAAAAATTCTTTTGATGTCAACCAAATGACATCTTGTTTCCTATTCCTACTCATAGAATTTGAGATACATGTCATCTCATTTCCTACAAGATTCCCTCTTTTGGTTCATAGGATAGGATTATCATAGGAATAGGAATCTTGTAGGAAATGAGATGACATGTATCCCAAATCTTATGAGTAGGAATAGGAAATTAGATGTCATTTGGTTGACACCAAAGGAATTTTTCCATTGAGTCTAGACTCATTTTTTATTTTCCTATGAAAAGTGGAGGATAGGAACCAATCCTACGTAGGAATAGGAATCTATTCCTGTGAACCAAAGGGCTCTAAAGGAAAAAAATCCTATAAGAATCCTATCATCTAGAATTCCTATGAAATTCCTCCAAACCAAAGGAGGCCTAAACCGAACACCGTATCGGTCCGTGGACCAGTGATGACCAGTCCACGAGCACCGATGCAGGAGCTGGCTATCCAACTATAACCATAAATGTCTGGAGACATTTCAAACGGAATTTAACAAAATTAAACAATTTGATGCAAATTCAAACAAACCGGACGAATTTCACTCGAACTTGTATAATATTTACATAAACCGAATGATTTTCACCTAAACCAGAGCACATGCATTACATTTTCGACATATTTCAACTGAACTCTATTCTAACCTAGTTTAAATGATCGCCGACGCCCGTTTTCCATGACATGTCTTCCCCGTGTTCGGCACAGCAAGCTTGTCAGCCGCCCATGAGCTTCGGAAACTAAAGCTCCGCCTCCATGAAGCGGGCAGCAGCTAATCGACCAACAATGATGAGCCCGCAAAGCTTAGCTCAATGGGAGGGGAGGAGTAGTGGCCTTCGTGGGACCCAAGTGTCGGCGGCCTCCGATGCTATACTCTTCCTTGCTATAGGCGATGTCTGTGGACGTGCCGACATCATCGTCGTGACGTTGGGGCATGGTCGACACAGAGTTGGCAAAGTTGCCCGTATCGTCGTAAAATTCTGCCGCCGCCTCATCGATCTCCGCTCTGCCTGCAGGACGTGGTGCCGTCATCGCTCGCGACAGATGTCACGGGCGGTGCGGTAGGACAAGAGCAGCGCCTCGTGCTCTCCACGTCCACGTCTGTCATGATGCTCATGCCAGCCACAATTTGCTCCTCCACGCGTCGGTGCTCGTCGAGGAGGCGGAGGTTGTACCTGTAGTCTGCATGCGCTTGTCGGAACGCGGCCTCCTGCTCTTCCAACATCATGTCAGTGTAGTGTGCCCGTGCTCGTCCATAGTGATGTCAACATTGCCGGACGTCCGCAGCCCCCAACCACGCGCCCACTCGCCTTGTACAAAGGCGTCGTCCACCCAGGATCCGTTCGCGGCCAGGTATTGTCAACCCCCTTGTCGATGTCGTTCATGACAGACACCACGCCCGACAGGTGTTCGGTCAAATGCCATTGAGCTTATTTTTAAACTTTGTGTCATTTTTTATAATAAGAAGGATGGCAGGGGTACTCGATGAAGGAGGATGAGTTGTTGAGTGGTACGTGGTTGGTCGTTGAAGGAAATATGCCCTACAGGCAATAATAAAGTTGTTATTTATATGTCCTTATATCATGATAGATGTTTATTATTCATGCTAGAATTTTATTAACCAGAAACTTGATACATGTGTGAATACATAGACAAACAGAGTGTCCCTAGTATGCCTCTACTTGACTAGCTTGTCAATCAAAGATGGTTAAGTTTCCTAGCCATACACATGTGTTGTCATTTGATGAATGGGATCACATCATTAGAGAATGATGTGATGGACAAGACCCATCCGTTAGCTTAGCACTATGATTGTTTAGTTTGTTGCTATTGCTTTCTTTCATGACTTATACATGTTCCTATGACTATGAGATTATGCAACTCCCGAATACCGGAGGAACAGTTAGTGTGCTATCAAATATCACAACGTAACTGGGTGATTATAAAGATGCTCTACAAGTGTCTCCGATGGTGTTTATTGAGTTGGCATAGATCGAGATTAGGATTTGTCACTCCGATTGTCGGAGAGGTATCTCTAGGCCCTCTCGGTAATGCTCATCACTCTAAGCCTTGCAAGCAATGTGACTAAGGAGTTAGTTACAGGATGATGCATTACGGAACGAGTAAAGAGACTTGCCGATAACGAGATTGAACTAGGTATGGGGATACCGACGATCGAATCTCGGGCAAGTAACATACCGATGACAAAGGGAACAACGTATGTTGTTATGCGGTTTGACCGATAAAGATCTTCGTAGAATATGTAGGAACCAATATGAGCATCCAGGTTCCACTATTGGTTATTGACCAGAGATGTGTCTCGGTCATGTCTACATAGTTCTCGAACCCGTAGGGTCCGCACGCTTAACATTCGATGACGATTTGTATTATGAGTTATGTGATTTGATGTACCAAAGGTTGTTCGGAGTCCCAGATGATATCACGGACATGATGAGGAGTCTCGAAATGGTCGAGACGTAAAGATCGATATATTGGAAGGCTATATTTGGACATCAGAAAGGTTCCGAGTGATTCGGGTATTTTTCGGAGTACCGGAGGGTTACGAGAATTCGCCGGGGGAAGTAGTGGGCCTTAATGGGCCATACGGGAAAGGAAAGAAGGGCCTCAAGGGGTGGCCATGCGCCCCCCCATGGAAAGTCCGAATTGGACTAGGGAGGGGGCGGCGCCCCCCTCTCTTTCCTTCTCCCTCTCCTACTCCTTCCCTCTCTCCGCTCTTGGAAAAGGAAGGGGACTCCAACCAGGATTGAGAATCCTAGTTGGACTCCCCCTATAGGCGCGCCCCTCCTAGGACGGCCTCCTCTTCCCCCGTCCTTTATATACATGGGCACGGGGGCACCCAAAGGCACTCCAAGATTTGTCTTAGCCGTGTGCGGTGCCCCCTCCACAGTTTTCCACCTCGGTCATATTGTCGTAGTGCTTAGGCGAAGCCCTGCATTGGTAACTTCATCATCACCGTCACCATGCCGTCGTGCTGACAAAACTCTCCCTCGGCCTCAGCTGGATCAAGAGTTCGAGGGACGTCACCGAGCTGAACGTGTGCGGATCGCGGAGGTGCCGTGCGTTCGGTACTTGATCGGTTAGATCGCGAAGACGTTCGACTACATCAACCGCGTTACTAAACGCTTCCGCTTTCGGTCTACGAGGGTACGTGGACACACTCTCCCCTCTCGTTGCTATGCATCTCCTAGATAGATCTTGCGTGACCGTAGGAATTTTTGAAATACTGCGTTCCCCAACAGTCATATCTTCTGACTTCGTATGCAAGAGCAGAAGGGGGGTCTTTTGACAGCGTGTGCAAGGTTCGTTTCATGCGCGAAGCACATTGCGCCCTGTGGCATGCACATCATCCATGAATGTCAAGTCCTTGGCATATCGATGGTACAACATCCAGAACTCCGTCACAAAGTATTGTGGCGTGGTTGATCGGCTGGAGACAATGTGGTAATTGCACGCAACAACCATGGAGATCGTAAGTTTTGTTTCTCCTTGCTCTACATGTTGACTCATTGATTCATTCATCCATTGTTGTTCTACACATTGTGTAGCCTGCACACACTACTATGATGTACTACAGGTCAACTCTTGGACTCAACATCAATGGACTCTTATTCAACTCTTGGACCAGTGATCCCTAGTTCCCATCGTTTTCTCCCACTATGTCGTGCTTCCATCAAACGCTTATCGTACTCCCTTACCGCCTCCAATAAGTCAGACACTGGAGGAAGCCGTGTTGGTGCTAGACCGATTCCCCATCATCACTTGAGTTTTAGAGTCATTTCTCTACTTATCAAAATGTAAATGCTATATATTGTAACCATTGGATACCAATTGGATATAGGATACCCGATGGGTATGTGTATGGGTGTCAATTTGTGCCTATGGGTATTAAAACGGGTGGGTATAGAAAGTTTTTGTGGGTATGGGTTTGGGCGGAAGGTGGTTGCACCCACCTATACCCTACCCATTGCCATCTCTGGCCGCCACCGGCTTCACCAATGCCGTTGTAGAGCACCGCCTGACGAAGACCTCCACTAAAGCCCTCATCTCCTTCTCCGGCAGCAGCAGCCCTACAAGACCTCCAAGATTTTTCCACCAAGCCACCCCTGAATCGGACCTCCCCGACATCGTTAATGCGAAGCGGCCTTTACCCAGCGACATGCCCCAGAGGTGGCGAGAGGGGAAGGCGGCAAGAGTATGGCAATCACCTTAGAGCCTTCGCGAGCGTTATCTCGCTTGATTCACTCGTACTGTGAATAGTGATCCCAAATCTAGTTCCAATGGATGTACATAAATTATAAAGCTAATCCGAGTAAACCAATTCCTAATTATAAGCAAAAAAATTGTGAAATTACTACCAATAACTGATTAAATGGAATTCATTTCATGCATCGTCAGAGCTACATGTATTTATGGACCCCCTCACGTGCACAAAGTTGATTTTCTCAATGCCAAACTCATGTCTAGAAACTATAGATAATTTTGGGAAAAATATTATGGTGCAAATGCGAGTTTGAAAAAATAACACACCAAAGACAAATATCATCTATACATGTGTTGAGACCCATTATCAAGTTTTGATTTGCTAGCAAGCTCAAACTAGCAACTCACATGTAATCAATTTTGGTTCAATTTCAGTTGATTTTGAGCAAATTTTCCATGCAAATATGAGGTGAATTCCAGCGGAAACACTTCCGCTCAACCGACAGATTTCCCATGCCATTCGGAGTTGTTCGGTTCCTTCGCAATGGTTAGATATTCCTTTCATCAGATGGCCCACATAAACCCACCATAGAATATCGTTTTCACGGTGGCCCTTGTTTTAAGAGGGTGGGGCCGGGCCTTATTTTGTTCCAATCAAATCAAGCAACATATGCGGAAGCACGAATGGGCACATGCGTGGGGAGCAAGCAAGTCTCGTCCTTGTTGCAATCCCTTCGAGGGAAACAAGAGGTATGTTACACATAGACCAGACCAAAGGGCATGGAGATTTCTAGCTTGCGGCGGCAGGCAAGGCACGACAGCGAGCTAAGAGCATCTCCAGCCACGCCCCCAAGAGGCCTTCCCCAGGCATTTTTTCCGCGTCGATGCCAAAAAATCTGCCCAGTCACGTCCATAGGAGCCCGTTTTTCGCCGGCTTGGGTCGAAATTGGCGCCGGCGGTCCTAGGCCGAACTCGATGCGCTGGGGGGCACCCGGGGGGACCGGGGGGAGCGGTTTTGGCGTGAAAAATCCGCGGCCCTGCCGAGTCAGCGGCACGCGCCTTGTCTTCCCTAGAACGCCTCGGTTTCCCGCGGGGAATCAATGGCAAGGCTGTTGGACAACCTTGCCATTGATTGCTCATGGGCGGCGCATCACGGGAGGGCGGGCGCGGCGACACGTGTACACACGGCGCGGGGCTATAAAACCAGCGGCTCCCCCTCGCCGTTGGCCACACCAGCCCGAGCCCAAACCAGCCGCCGAGCTCTGCCTCCCTCCCGTCTGCCACCGAGCTTTGCCGGTCTCCCCTTCCCTCTCAATGGCCGAACCTTTTGTAACATCCCGGATGTAATAAACCTTATTTGTACTCCAACTCTTGCCGTTTCCGGCACTAAGTTATTTTATTTCCTCGTTGTCGAGTTTTTGTCTCCGTGTGTTTTGTCTTTGTCATGCATCTCTTATCATGTCATCATGTGCATTGCATTTGCATACGTGTTCGTCTCATGCATCCGAGCATTTTCCCCGTTGTCCGTTTTGCATTCCGGCGCTCCTATGTCCTTTGGTGGTCCTTTCTACCTCTTTTCGTGTGTGGGGGTTAAACATTTTTGTATTGGACCGAGACTTGTCATGCAGCCTTGGTTTACTACCGGTAGACCGCCTGTCAAGTTTCGTACCATTTGGACTTCGTTTGATACTCCAACGGTTAACTGAGGGACCGAAAAGGCCTCGCGTGTGTTGCAGCCCAACACCCTTCCAAACTGTCCCAAAACCCACCTAAACCTGCTCCACCATCTAGAGCGTTCGATCATGATCGCGTGGCCGCAAACCGTACCTCATTTGGAGCTTCCTAGCTCCCTCTACCTCTATATAAAGGGCACCCCCTCAAAATTCGCGGATCATTCTACCCCTAACCCTAGCTCCTCTTCCTCCCGCCGCGCCGGACACGTCCGGTCCGGCCGGACAAAGCCGCCGCCGCCAATCCCGCGCCGCCACCTGTCTCGGGCGGGCGGCCCACTTCGCCGCTGCCGGGCGGGCCCGCCAGGCCGCAACCGGCCCCCGCGGCCCATCGCTCCCCGCGGCCATCGCTCCCGCCGCCACCTACCGCGCGGTGCCTCGCCACCTACCACGCCGGTGCGCCCCGCGCCGCCCCCTGAGCTAGATCCGGCTACCGCCCGCCATCACTGGCGACGACGCCGACCTCGCTGGACTCGGCCGCCGCCTCGTCCGGTCGCTGCCGTCCTCCTCCTCAAGCCAGCGCCGCCCCGGCCTCTCCGCTGCTCCGGCCACCACGTCCCGTCCCCGGCGAGCTCTCGTCAAGTCCGACAAGTTCCTCCAGCGGTCACTTGTCCGGCGCCGGCGAACTTCGGACTCCGTGCCTGCTACACTGCTCGAGATCCAGATCCAGATCCATCGGTTGACTTTTTCCTTCCGAGACCCTAATATCTTGCATACTTTGACATGCCATAACTTCCTCATCGTAGCTCCGATTCGTGCGTGTAGCATATCAAAATGTTCGTCTCGACGAGTACATCATTTCATCTCATTCAATCATTTTCATCGGATCTCATCTTGATGCCCGAAATGCTGTTGGAAGAGGGCTATGTGAGGAATATTTCAGATCTGTTTCAGCAAATGGCCTTTTGTCATTTTTGCCATGATTAACGTGTGCATGCTATGATCCTGAGCTCTACATGTGTTTTGTTAAATGCCATGCCATCTTTACAGGGGTGTATGCCATGTATTTTTGTGATCTTCGTGGTGACTAGCACAAGCATGCAAAGTAGCCTACTCAATGATGCTGATTTCAGGGACTTAGAATTTCACTAAGTCCTTGTCCTGATATTGTTTTTATGCCATATGTTCATGTTGTTTCCTAGTGATCCGTGCCTCTTTTGAGGATGATCAGTAAGGATGTTTTGTTAATATTGTGGTGCTCTATCCATCCATGTCTTTGTTTGCAATTATGGAGCACCCTAGCTTGAGTCAATCGAGCTCTACTTTTGCTATAAAATGTTCCTGGCAGATTGTTAACATGTTTAGCGATTTTGCCGAGGTTGTTGCTATTGATCCGTGCATGCTATGTTGTTGTTCTTGCCATGTCTAGCTTCTATGCCATGTCTTCTTGATGGGTGTATGCTTAGTTTGTCATGCCATGCTCTGTAGTGAGTGCATCGAGCTCATAAACATGCCTACTTGTTAATCTGTTTTGCATGCTCCAGTTTTTCACTAAGTCTGAATCTGTTTATGTTTTTGCTATGTTCACATGCTTGCAATTGTATTTTCTGATCCCTTTTGGCTCAAGGTCACTAAGGGACTTTTGTTATATGCTTAGAGTAGCTTCATGCCATGCCTTGCTTTGCCATGATATGTTCCTGTAGCATGTAGTTTTCATGCTCTAAAGATTGCTTCCTGATGATAAATTCCTGACTTGCTGTTAATTTCACTAAGTCTGAAACCTGTTATCATTTGCACTTTTGCCATGCTTGTTTGAACCTGTTAATGGATGAATTAGCCGTAGCTCAGTGTTCATCTTTTGTCAAGCATCATGAGTGGATCCCTGCCATGTATTTTGTTGTCATGTTTGAGTGCTGTAGCATATTTATCTTGATGCATTTAGATGGTCACTTGCTGATTATCGCAGACCGGTGCCATATTTGTTTTGCTTGCCATTTCCAAACCGTGCATCCGATTCCGGTGATCTTTATATCGATTTCAACCGAAATCAACTCACCTTTCCAGTGGCACTCTTGGATTTCCAAGTTGAGGCCAGGTTCAATCATTCCTTTGCAAATCTTGCATATGCATCACATACCGCATCCCGCATATCATACCATGTTTGCATCATGTTGCTTGAGCATTGCACGTGGTTGATTGTGTTCCTTTTGCTTGTTGTTCTTGTTTGGGTAGAGCCGGGAGACGAGTTCGTGAATGAGGAGCCCGTTGAGTTCGCTTACGAGGATCAAGGCAACTCTGAAACTTTGCAGGCAAGATGACCATACCCTCGAAATCACTTCTATCTTTGCTTGCTAGATGCTCGCTCTTTTGCTATGCCTATGCTACGATACCTACCACTTGCTTATCATGCCTCCCAAATTGCCATGTCAAACCTCTAACCCACCATGTCCTAGCAAACCGTTGTTTGGCTATGTTACCGCTTTGCTCAGCCCCTCTTATAGCGTTGCTAGTTGCAGGTGAAGATTGGAGATCGTTCCTTGTTGGAACATGTTTATTGTTGGGATATCACAATATTATCTTGTTTATCTTAATGCACCTATATACTTGGTAAAGGGTGGAAGGCTCGGCCTTATGCCTAGTGTTTTGTTCCACTCTTGCCGCCCTAGTTTCCGTCATATCGGTGTTATGTTCCCGGATTTTGCGTTCCTTACACGGTTGGGTTATAATGGGAACCCCTTGACAGTTCGCCTTGAATAAAACTCCTCCAGCAATGCCCAACCTTGGTTTTACCATTTGCCACCTAGCCTCTTTTTCCCTTGGGTTTCCGGAGCCCAAGGGTCATCTTTATTTAACCCCCCCCGGGCCAGTGCTCCTCTGAGTGTTGGTCCACCTGTCAGCCGCCGGTGGCCACCAGGGGCAACTCTGGGCTGGTCCTACCGGAAGTTTGGACAATCTGAGTGTGCCCTGAGAACGAGATATGTGCAGCTCCTATCGGGATTTGTCGGCACATTCGGGCGGTGTTGCTGGACTTGTTTTACCATTGTCGAGGATGTCTTGTAACCGGGATGCCGAGTCTGATCGGATTGTCTTGGGAGAAGGAATATCCTTCGTTGACCGTGAGAGCTTGTGATGGGCTAAGTTGGGACTCCCCTGCAGGGATTTGAACTTTCGAAAGCCGTGCCCGCGGTTATGGGCAGATGGGAATTTGTTAATGTCCGGTTGTAGATAACCTGAAACTTAACTTAATTAAAATGCACCAACCGCGTGTGTAACCGTGATGGTCTCTTCTCGGTGGAGTCCGGGAAGTGAACACGGTGTTGGAGTAATGCTTGACGTAGGTTGTTCTAGGATCACTTCTTGATCATAGTTGTTCGACCGTGCTTTTGCCTTCTCTTCTCGCTCTCTTTTGCGAATATGTTAGCCACCATATATGCTAGTCGCTTGCTGCAGCTCCACATCATACCTTTACCTTACCTATAAGCTTAAATAGTCTTGATCGCGAGGGTGTGAGATTGCTGAGTCCCGTGACTCACAGATTACTTCCAAAACCAGATGCAGGGACCGATGATACCGTTCCAGATGATATGACCGAGCTCAAGTGGGAGTTCGATGAAGACTCTCGTCGTTACTATGTGTCTTTCCCAGATGATCAGTAGTGGTGCCCAGTTGGGGCGATCGGGGACTTTGTCGCATTTGGGGGTTGATCTTTATTTTGGTACCGTAGTCGGACCCTGAGTGTATTGGATGAATGTAATGACTTATTTATGTATTTGTGTGACGTGGCGAATGTGAGCCAACTATGTACCTTTCCCCTTTATTTATTTACATGGGTTGTTGTGAAGATTACCTCACTTGCGACATTGCTTTCAATGCGGTTATGCCTCTAAGTCGTGCTTCGACACGTAGGAGATATAGCCGCATCGAGGGCGTTACAAGTTGGTAATCAGAGCCTTCCCCGACCTTAGGAGCCCCCTGCTTGATCGAATCGTTGGCGTTGTTGAGTCTAGAAAAATGTTTTGAGTCATTTAGGATTATATATATCGGAGAGTTAGGAATTCTTTTTACTCCTCAGTCCCTTCGTCGCTCTGGTGAGGCATCCTGACGTAGAGTTTTGACTCTTCTCTTCTCAAATTTCACAAAAAAAATAGGATCATGCGGGTATCTTGGAATCGTTCCGATGGTTTTGTGACGAGAACATTGTTCTTGGTGCCTCCTGACATTTAGGGGTTGTGGCAGTGTCCCGGGGAGTTGAGCTCCGAGGTGTTGTCGTCACAATTTTATCGTTGAGATTCTGGAATACCTGAGTTTCGCCGACATCGAAAATCTCTTTTATGCAGTTGTTGGTGAGATAACCTCGACGCCACCCAGTACTGGGGCGGGAGTTCGGGAGTATTGCCATAACTCGTATAACGGATGCTTTTCGAAGGTTGAGGTAAATGATTTCCGAAGGTTTCTTGGTTATGTGTTGAAGGATGGATACAGCTGGATGTAGGATTTGCTAGCTTTGGGTGAGATATTATGCTTCCCCTGTATCCCCAACACCTGATTGCATAACCGGAAAGGTTCGGGAGTTTCATAGGTGGGAATTCTTGTAGCTCTAGTTCTTCTTCCGCGGATATTTGGTTTGGGATTGGGTAATCCTCACCAAGTATTTGTTCTTGTCCGTACCTTGTTGTTTTATTCTTCTACCTCTATCTAAGTGGCTTCTCAATTTATGGAAATGTGACCATTTCAATTGGAATGCATTCGTTCATTTTGTTCGGATGTGAAGACTTTATGTTGCAATTTCAATCCGTTTGATTCAGCTTAAATATTTGTCTGTCAAGATGCTAACGGATGTCACCCTCTTCAGGATGGCTCCTGCTAAGGGCAACAATCAGAATCAGGATCCGCCACCACCACCTCCACCTCCGGAGGCATGGCAAGCTGTGATGGCCGCTACCAATGCAAACACGCAGCTGATCATGCAAATTCTGCAAGAGCGCAACCAAGGCCATGGCAACAATCAGAATCAGTTTGCTACACTCAACCAGTTCCTTGCTAACCAGCCAAAGACCTTCAGCAACTGTGTCGAGGCCTCAGACGCTGATGATTGGCTCGTGGACATATGCAAGCATTTCGAGTGCAGTAACGTCAGGCCTGAGGACTTTGTCAAGTTTGCCTCCTTCCAACTCAAAGACCAAGCTGCAGAATGGTTTCAGCAATACAAAGATTCCAGAGGAGGCCGTGTGATTACCTGGGATGAATTCCGTCAAGACTTCAAAGCTCATCATATTCCTCAGAGTGTTGTTGAAGCAAGCGTGAGGAATTCCGCAACCTGAAGCAAGGCACTATGTCTGTTTACCAGTACAACATCATGTTTCAGAAGCTCGCCCGTTTCGCTAAGCAAGACGTCCCTGACGAGAAGAGCATGATATACCAGTTCAGGGGTGGTCTCAGAGAAGAACTCCAGCTAGCTCTCGTCCTTTTTGAGCCCAAGAAGTACGATGAGTTTTACAACATGGCAATGAAGCAAGAGGCTTCCCAACTGAAGTGCAATGCTTCCAAGAAGCGAGTCAGAGATGCAACTCCTTCTTCCTCAACTCAAGTGGCTAAGCAGCAAAAGTATTGGCTTCCTCCTCCTCCATTCCGTCAGCCTTATCAGTAGAAGAGCAAAGGTGGCAATGGATCTTCCCACCCACCCAACCCTGGCTTTCAGAACAAGACTTCGTCTCAAGCTCCAAGATCAAGTGCTCCGTATCACCGTCCGCTCTCGGAGGTCACGTGCAACAAGTGCCAACAGAAGGGTCACTATGCCAACAAATGCTTCAATCAGAGGCGTCTCCCTCCTCCTCCTCCTCCTCCTGTGAGATCTGCCAGTACCGCAGTGGTCAAGCATAATCCCAAGCACGCCAAGGTCAACTTGATGAATGCAGCTCAGGAAGAGGACTCGTCAGATGTCATCATGGGTAACCTTCCTGTTAATGATGTTCCTGCAAAAGTTTTTTTGACACTGGTGCATCGCATTGTTTCATCTCAAGACCGTTTGCATCTAAGCATGAGTTGTCTTCTCAAGTTTTGCATAAACCGTTAGCAGTTGTCTCACCGGGTAAATGCTTGCTCGCAAACTACGAGGTCCCGGATATTTCTATCATGATGGGTGATTTCAAGTTTCTGGATTCTCCGATGGTCCTTGGTAACTCGGATATCGATCTTATTCTTGGAATGGACTGGCTTTCGAAGCACAAGGCTCAGCTTGATTGTGCTGCCAGGCAGATTCAATTGACTCATTCATCTGAGGATGTAATTGTCTTTGCCGCAAGGGATAATACCATCCATTTGTTTTCTCTCAATGAGAAGGGTGAGCTGGATGCCATCTCTCAAATTCCAGTCGTTTGCGAATATCAAGACGTTTTTCCAGAAGAGCTTCCAGGAATGCCTCCGCACCGGCCAGTTGAATTCGTCATCGATCTTGAGCCTGGCACGGAACCTGATTGTAAGCGTCCTTACAAGCTTGGACCTGAAGAATTGAAGGAGCTGAAGAAGCAACTCGATATTCAAGAGCGAATGGGTCTCATCCGACCAAGTTCTTCTCCGTGGGGTTGTGGAGTTCTTTTTGTGAAGAAGAAGGATGGAACGGACCGACTCTGTGTCGACTACCGTCCATTGGACAAGAAGACCATAAAGAACAAGTACCCACTTCCCAACATCAACGAGCTGTTTGAACAACTCAAAGGTGCTCAAGTATTCTCCAAGCTTGATCTCCGTATGGGCTATCACCAGATTCGCATTCGTGAGCAAGATATCCCTAAGACAACATTCAGAACAAGCTATGGTTCATATGAATACACTGTCATGTCTTTTGGTCTCGTCAATGCTCCGCCAACATTCTCTCGCATGATGAACTTCATCTTCAACCCCTACACAAATGACTTCGTCTTGGTCTACCTCGATGACATTTTGGTCTTTTCCAAGAACAAGGAGGATCATGCCAAGCACTTGCGTTTGGTGCTGGATAAGCTCAGAGAACATCAGTTCTATGCCAAGTTTTCAAAGTGGGAGTTTTGGCTTGATGAGGTTCTCTACCTTGGGCATATCATTTCTGCCAAGGGCATAGCGGTGAATCCTGAGAAGGTGTCTGCAATTGTGAATTGGGAACCACCTCAGAACATGAAGCAACTCTGCAGCTTCCTTGGGCTCGCAAGCTATTGTCGAAGGTTCGTTGAGAACTTCTCTAAGATCGCGAAGCCTCTTTCCAACCTTCTCCAGAAGCACGTGAAGTACGTTTGGTCTCCTGAATGTGACATCGCTTTCAACACCCTGAAAGAGAATTAGTCACTGCTCCAGTTCTGACTCCTCCTGATGAATCCAAACCGTTCGAGGTCTTCTGTGATGCTCTCTTCAAGGTCTTGGTGCAGTGTTGATGCAAGAGAAGAAAGTTGTGGCCTATACCTCTCGCCAGTTGAAGCCCAATGAAAAGAACTACCCCACTCATGACCTCGAGTTGGCGGCAGTTGTGCATGCTCTTTTGACTTGGAGACATCTCTTATTGGGAAGAAAAGTGGACATCTTCACTGACCACAAGAGTCTCAAGTACATCTTCACTCAGCCTAATCTCAACCTCAGGCAGACTCGTTGGGTCGAAATGATTCAAGAGTATAATCCGAGTATCGAATATACTCCAGGCAAGGCCAATGTAATTGCTGACGCATTGAGCAGGAAGGCTTACTGCAACAGTTTGATTCTCAAGCCTTACCAACCCGAGCTTTGTGAAGCTTTCCGCAAACTCAATCTGCAAGTTGTTCCTCAAGGTTTCCTCGCCAACCTCCAAGTCTCTCCTACTTTGGAAGATCAGATTCGCGAGGCTCAACTTCTTGATGCTATGGTGAAGAAGGTGAAGATTGGGATTGCCAAGAGTCAACCCAAGTACAAGTGCTATCGCCTTGATGACAAGGATACTCTATTCTTCGAGGATCGCATTGTTGTGCCTAAAGGTGACCTTCGTAAAGTCATTATGAACGAGGCTCACAATTCACTCCTCTCTATCCACCCTGGAAGTACAAAGATGTACCATGACCTCAAGCAGTCGTATTGGTGGACTCGAATGAAGCGCGAGATTGCTCAGTTCGTGAATGAATGTGATGTCTGCAGAAGAGTGAAGGCAGAACACCAACGACCAGCTGGTCTCCTCCAACCTCTTGCCATTCCAGAATGGAAGTTTGACCACATTGAGATGGACTTCGTGACTGGATTTCCAAAGTCCAAGCGTGGCAATGATGCTATCTTCGTTGTCATCGACAAACTCACTAAAGTGGCTCATTTCCTTCCTATCAAAGAATCCATCACAGCAGCTCAATTGGCAGAGCTATATACCTCTCGGATTGTCTCTTTGCACGGCATTCCGCAGGTGATATCTTCAGATCATGGCAGCATCTTTACCTCCAAATTTTGGGATTCTTTTCAGAAGGCCATGGGCACCAACATCCGTTTCAGCACAACTTTTCATCCTCAAACTAGTGGCCAAGTCGAGCGTGTCAATCAGATTCTTGAAGATATGCTCAGGGCTTGCGTTATCTCTTTCGGTATGAAGTGGGAAGATTGTCTTCCATATGCCGAGTTTTCCTACAACAACAGCTTCCAAGCGAGTTCGGGCAAGGCCCCATTTGAAATTCTCTATGGCAGGAAGTGCCGTACTCCTCTTAACTGGTCAGAGACCGGTGAACACCAACTTCTTGGCAATGACTTGATCACAGAGGTAGAAGAGATGTGCAAAGTCATTCGTGATAATCTCAAAGCCGCACAATCGCGCCAGAAGAGCTACTATGATAGTAAGCATCGTGACTTGGCTTTTGAGATTGGAGACCATGTTTACCTCCGCGTCTCTCCAATGAAAGGTACTCGTCGCTTTGGTATCAAAGGGAAGCTTGCCCCTAGATACGTGGGACCTTTCAAGATCTTCAGCAAAAGAGGCGATCTCGCCTATCAACTTGAGCTTCCCTCCAACTTTGCAAACGTGCACGACGTGTTTCATGTCTCTCAACTCCGCAAGTGCTTCAAGACCCCTGACCGCACTATCAACTTCGAAGACATTGATCTCCAAGAAGACCTTTCTTATCGTGAGCACCCTGTTGCTATTCTTGAAGAAACTGAGCGCAAGACTCGCAACAAGTCAATCAAATTCCTCAAAGTCAAGTGGTCACACCATTCCGACCGTGAAGCCACCTGGGAACGCGAGGATCACCTCCGTTCTGAGTACCCGGAGTTTTTCTAGTCCTAGATCTCGGGACGAGATCCTTTCATACTGGTGGAGTGTCATAACACCCTGGATGTAATTCACCTTATTTGTACTCCAACTCTTGCCGTTTCCGGCACTAAGTTGTTTTATTTCCTCGTTGTCGGGTTTTTGTCTCCGTGTGTTTTGTCTTTGTCATGCATCTCTTATCATGTCATCATGTGCATTGCATTTTCATACGTGTTCGTCTCATGCAACCGAGCATTTTCCCCGTTGTCCATTTTGCATTCCGGCGCTCCTATGTCCTCCGGTGGTCCTTTCTATCTCTTTTCGTGTGTGGGGGTTAAACGTTTTCGGATTGGACCGAGACTTGTCATGCGGCCTTGGTTTACTACCGGTAGACCGCCTGTCAAGTTTCGTACCATTTGGACTTCGTTTGATACTCCAACGGTTAACCGAGGGACCGAAAAGGCCTCGTGTGCGTTGCAGCCCAACACCCTTCGAAACTGGCCCAAAACCCACCTAAACCTGCTCCACCATCTAGAGCATTTGATCACAATCGCGTGGCCGCAAACCGCACCTCATTTGGAGCTTCCTAGCTTCCTCTACCTCTATATAAAGGGCACCCCCTCAAAATTCACAGATCATTCTACCCCTAACCCTAGCTCCTCTTCCTCCCGCCGCGCCGGACACGTCCGGTCCGGCCGGACAAAGCCGCCGCCGCCAATCCCGCGCCGCCACCTGTCCCGGGTGGGCGCCCCACTTCGTCACCGCCGCGTGGTCCCGCCAGGCTTGCAACCGGCCCCCGCGGCCCATCGCTCCCCGTCGCCACCTACCGCGCGGTGCCTCGCCACCTACCACGCTGGTGCGCCCCGCGCCGCCGCCTGAGCTAGATTCGGCCGCCGCCCGCCATCACCAGTGACGACGCCGACCCCGCCGGACTCGGCCGCCGCCTCGTCCGGTCGTCGCCGTCCTCCTCCTCCAGCCGGCGCCGCCCCGGCCTCTCCGCTGCTCCGGCCACCGCGTCCCGTCCCCGGCGAGCGTCTCCGGCGAGCTCTCGTCAACTCCGGCAAGTTCCTCCGGCGGTTACTGTTCCGGCGACCTCGACTCGGGCGCCGATGAACTTCGGACTCCATGCCTGCTACAGTGCTCGAGATCTAGATCCAGATCCATCGGTTGACTTTTTCCTCCCGAGACCCTAATATTTTGCATACTTTGATATGCCATAACTTCCGCATCATAGCTCCAATTCATGCGTGTAGCATATCAAAATGTTCGTCTCGACGAGTACATCATTTCATCTCATTGCGTCATTTTCATTTGAGCTCATCTTGATGCCCGAAATGCTGTTGGAAGAGGGCTATGTGAGGAATATTCCAGATCTGTTTCAGCAAATGGCCTTTTGTCATTTTTGCCATGATTAATGTGTGCATGCTATGATCCTGAGCTCTACATGTGTTTTGTTATATGCCATGCCATCTTTACAGGGGTGTATGCCATGTATTTTTGTGATCTTCGTGGTGACTAGCACAAGCATGCAAAGTAGCCTACTCAATGATGCTGATTTCAGGGACTTAGAATTTCACTAAGTCCTTGTCCAGATATTGTTTTAATGCCATATATTCATGTTGTTTCCTAGTGATCCGTGCCTCTTTTGAGGATGATCATTAAGGATGTTTTGTTAATATTGTGGTGCTCTATCCATCCGTGTCTTTGTTTGCATTTATGGAGCAACCTAGCTTGAGTCAATCGAGCTCTACTTTTGCTATAAAACGTTCCTGGCAGATTGTTAACATGTTTAGCGATTTTGCCGAGGTTGTTGCTATTGCTCCGTGCATGCTATGATGTTGTTCTTTCCATGTCTAGCTTCTATGCCATGTCTTCTTGATGGGTGTATGCTTAGTTTGTCATGCCATGCTATGTCATCGAGCTCGTAAACATGCCTACTTGTTAATCTGTTTTGCATGCTCCAGTTTTTCACTAAGTCTAAATCTATTTATATTTTTGCTATGTTCACATGCTTGCAATTGTATTTTCTGATCCCTTTTGGCTCAAGGTCACTAAGGGACTTTTGTTATATGCTTAGAGTATCTTCATGCCATTCCTTGCTTTGCCATGATAAGTTCCTGTAGCATGTAGTTTTCATGCTCTAAAGATTGCTTCGTGATGATAAATTCCTGTCATGCTGTTAATTTCACTAAGTCTAAAACATGTTATCTTTTGCACTTTTGCCATGCTTGCTTGAGCTTGCTATTGAGTGAATTATCCGTAGCTCATTGTTCATCTTTTGCCAAGAATTATGAGTGGATCCCTTCCATGTATTTTGTTGTTATGTTTGAGTGCTGTAGCATATTTATCTTGATGCATTTAGTTGGTCACTTGCTGATTATCGCAGACCGGTGCCATATTTGTTTTGCTTGCCATTTCCAAACCGTGCATCCGATTCCGGTGATCTTTATATCGATTTCAACCGAAATCAACTCACCTTTCCAGTGGAACTCTTGGATTTCCAAGTTGAGGCCAGGTTCAATCATTCCTTTGCAATCATGCATATGCATCACATACTGCATCCCACATATCATACCATGTTTGCATCATGTTGCTTGAGCATTGCATGTGGTTGATTGTGCTCCTTTTGCTTGTTGTTCTTGTCTGGGTAGAGCCGGAAGACGAGTTCGTGAACAAGGAGCCCGTTGAGTTCGCTTATGAGGATCAAGGCAACTCTGAAAACTATGCAGGCAAGATGACCATACCCTCGAAATCACTTCTATCTTTGCTTGCTAGATGCTCACTCTTTTGCTATGCCTATGCTACGATACCTACCACTTGCTTATCATGCCTCCCAAATTGCCATGTCGAATCTCTAACCCACCTTGTCCTAGAAAACCGTTGTTTGGCTATGTTACCGCTTTGCTTAGCCCCTCTTATAGCGTTGCTAGTTGTAGGTGAAGATTGGAGATCGTTCCTTGTTGGAACTTGTTTATTGTTGGGATATCACCATATTATCTTGTTTATCTTAATGCACCTATATACTTTGTAAAGGGTGGAAGGCTCGGCCTTATGCCTAGTGTTTTGTTCCATTCTTGCCGCCCTAGTTTCCGTCATATCGGTGTTATGTTCCCGGATTTTGCGTTCCTTACACGGTTGGGTTATAATGGGAACCCATTGACAGTTCGCCTTGAATAAAACTCCTCCAGCAATGACCAACCTTGGTTTTACCATTTGCCACCTAGCCTCTTTTTCCCTTGGGTTTCCGGAGCCCAAGGGTCATCTTTATTAAACCCCCCCGGGCCAGTGCTCCTCTGAGTGTTGGTCCACCTTGTCAGCCACCGGTGGCCACCAGGGGCAACTTTGGGCTGGCCTACTAGAAGTTTGGACAATCTGAGTGTGCCCTGAGAACGAGATATGTGCAGCTCCTATCGGGATTTGTCGGCACATTCGGGCGGTGTTGCTGGACTTGTTTTACCATTGTCGAGGATGTCTTGTAACCGGGATGCCGAGTCTGATCGGATTGTCTTGGGAGAAGGAATATCCTTTGTTGACCGTGAGAGCTTGTGATGGGCTAAGTTGGGACTCCCCTACAGGGATTTGAACTTTCGAAAGCTGTGCCCGCGGTTATGGGCAGATGGGAATTTGTTAATGTCCGGTTGTAGATAACCTGATACTTAACTTAATTAAAATGCACCAACCGCGTGTGTAACCGTGATGGTCTCTTCTCGGCGGAGTCTAGGAAGTGAACACGGTGTTGGAGTAATGCTTGACATAGGTTGTTCTAGGATCACTTCTTGATCATAGTTGTTCGCCCGTGCTTTTGCCTTCTCTTCTCGCTCTCATTTGCATATGTTAGCCACCATATATGCTAGTCGCTTGCTGCAGCTCCACATCATACCTTACCTTACCTATAAGCTTAAATAGTCTTGATCGCGAGGGTGTGAGATTGCTGAGTCCCCGTGACTCACAGATTACTTCCAAAACTAGATGCAGGGACCAATGATGCCGTTCCAGGTGATATGACCGAGCTCAAGTGGGAGTTCGATGAAGACTCTCGTCGTTACTATGTATCTTTCCCAGATGATCAGTAGTGGTGCCCAGTTGGGGCGATTGGGGACTTTGTCGCATTGGGGGTTGATCTTTATTTTGGTACCGTAGTCGGACCCTGAGTGTATTGGATGAATGTAATGACTTATTTATGTATTTGTGTGACGTGGCGAGTGTAAGCCATCTATGTACATTTCCCCTTTATTTATGTACATGGGTTGTTTGCGAAGATTACCTCATTTGCGACATTGCTTTCAATGCGGTTATGCCTCTAAGTCGTGCTTCGACACGTAGTAGATATAGCTGCATCGAGGGTGTTACACCTTTCCAAGCGATGCAGCGGCGGCCAATGGTTTCAGCCGTAGCTCGCTCCACGAGTGGGAGGCGCACCTCCTCTTCGAGGCCAACATCCC